>NW_023458840.1:53675-69864 GCF_013731165.1 Rhagoletis pomonella | reverse complement strand
GCATCGAACGCGGCTAAAGAAGCAGTTTATTTGCAGCGCCTGCTGAAATAATGAAGTTTCAGTGTTGCCTTTAGTTTCATCACTTCCGCTTTTGGTTGAAGGAAACTGAGAATATGCCAATAATATGACTCAAATACCCTATAACTAGTTAATTAAAAAGCTCTTAAAAACAATTTTAATTCTTATTGAAATAACTAAAAAAAAATAACTATGGTCTTAATTAAAATAAATAAAAAAATAAGAAAACTATAGTTTTTATTAAAGTGATTATAA
This sequence comes from Rhagoletis pomonella, assembly GCF_013731165.1. Lineage (NCBI taxonomy): Eukaryota > Metazoa > Arthropoda > Insecta > Diptera > Tephritidae > Rhagoletis > Rhagoletis pomonella. Next base: position 69,591 of record NW_023458840.1, on the reverse strand, counting down.
AAAATTATTGGTAGATATTTCCCACATTTGGTAGATTTTTTTCAAGTGGATGGTAAATATTTTTTTCGTCAATGGCAACCCTGGCTGGTAGGCCACTGATGATGACATCCGAAGATATGAGGTTATTCTCATGCTCGCTCATTTTTTCAGTCAAAGCATGTACGTCCTGCGAAGCTTTTCACACTCCATCTCGGTTTTTTTCATACGCTCATTAACGTCTTTAAGCGATCTTTTTAAATTTGAAATTTCTGCTGTCATCTCACCAAACCTCTCCAAGGCACGCTCTTCAGATTGCCTCATACGTATTAGGTTCATTCCTTATCTTTTTGGACTAAAATCTGAAAAGTGTCAAAATGCCAGAGCGTAAGCAAAATGCGCTCACTAAAAGAGAATAACAGGAAAAGTAAAGGAACGCAAAAAACCAAATTTTTAGTCCAAAGAATGCCAACAACAAAGCTAACATCAAATAAGAATGGAAATGTATGTACAAAACACATTCACACAAGCACAAGCACAATAAACACTTACTATATCAATTATTTTTTGCCTCCTTCCAATTTGAATTCACTGTTTTTACTTTTTAGATTATTCTCACTTTTTGCGTATTCTTGAATTTCCGTTAATTTAAATTCAGTTGAGTTTGACACTTTTCAGGATTTTGCCAGAAAAAATTCTTCTGACTAAATCTGACTACTTCGGACTAATGAGAGTCACTCTCACTGTGTGTTGCTCTCTCATTTTTGCTGTCATTTCTGAGTTAAGGAACGCTTTTTGGACTAAATCTGACTACTTCGGACTTTTTCTGACTATTTCTGGGAGATAAGGAACGCTCCTATTGTTAGCTGTTCGACTATACTTTGCTTATGAGCAGATGTGGGCACTACCACAAACAAGCGTGAGCTAAAAGTGAGAATGTGTTAGTGTGCCTAATTTATTTTGCATGCTGTCGTGTTCTCATCGCTGCGCTCTCGCTTGTATACGTACACGCAACGCTTACGCTCTTTTACCACCTGCTAACTCTCTGCCCATATCTGCTTATTAGATTCTTATGAGATCTTATGAGGGATCTTAGGTGAAGGGGAAGACTTACGTGTAGTTGTTCTTGTTGAAATTTTTTACATGTTAACAAAGCAAAATTAAACAATCTAGAATGCACCAAGTTTTTAAGATTTTAAATCTGCAACTACGTTGGCAGGTGACTTAAAGTTGCTATGATATCGGTACACTCGGACAGTTTTACCACTCACAGAAACTATGATATCAATTTAACCAATTAAAGCACACGGTGGATTGAAGAAAATATGGATAATACTGCAGCTACTTAAGAATGCGTCTACTCGCGTGATATTTGACAATTTCTTTTTGTACATATGTACACATACAATAAAAGTTGGCTCTTTATTTCCGGGTTGGGGCGTGTCCCGTCGTGCCGGAATTTTCCAAGTGCAAGTAGTTAGAAAATTTCACTAATAATTAAAGCTATCAAAACAGGTGTCCATCAGGGATCAATCCTTGGTCCTCTATTGTTTAGTATGTTTGTAAATGATGTCTTTTGGGTGTGCAAATATGTTAATGTCCATGCGTATGCTGACGATATTCAGATGTACCTTTCGAATCGTATAGGTCTCGTCGAGGATTTATGTTATACGGTTAATAGTGATCTGTCCTGTATATTATGTTGGGCGCAAAGGAATCTTTTATGTTTAAATGCTGCTGAGTCGTTTGTCATGCCTATATGTAAAAGTGTAATAGACCCTATCTACATCCCACCTCTGTGGATTGGTACAGCCGCCCTCATGACCACTGACAAAATTCGGATTTGTAAATCATAAGTTAAGCTGTTGTGATCATGTTAATAAAGTAGTAAGTAATGTATTAGTAACTTTACGTAGGCTAGGGATGTATGCTTCGTTTACGCCCCAGGAAACACGACGAAAACATGTTATGCAGTTAATTTTGCCACATTTCACATATTCCGAAATAGTTTATAGCAAACTTGACTAAAAAACGGTCGGCAAGATAAATGTAGCTTTCAATAACGTAACACGGTATGTGTATGGCATTGGACGACATGCTCATATATCGCCATGGCGTGATAAAATTCTTGGTTGCAGTATTATTATAAATTTTTTGGCTGCAAGAAACTGCATTTTTTTGTATAAATTATTAGAGTGGAAAGTCCCGCAATATTTGTATGAAAAGCTTCAACTAACCAAATCACAAAGACATAACAGCTTGATTGTTCCTAAATATTATTTGCTTACTTCCAGTCGACTGTTTTTCATTAGTGCTGTAAGACTGTGGAACTTGCTTCGAGAAAGTGTTAAAGCTAGACTGCATACTTCAGTGGCCTTGATATGTCCTCTGACTACAAATAATCTTGGTGCGTACCTTTTTCCTTTTTCTTCCTGTACTTATATATTCCATACTTACATTATCCATCTCCTCTTTCCTCTTTAATCATTTACATTTGCTGTATTATTATTAAGTTTACATTAAGAACTCATATATTTTAGTTGATATCTTTTCTTGGCAAATTATGTTAGTATAAGATTATATATCCGCTAAGATTGCATGTACGTACATATACAAAGCGAGAGCGTGCGGCAGCTGTGCACTGTTCGGACTACTAAAATACGTTTTATGAGTAAATCACTCTTAAAATAGGGAAAAACTAAATTTCCGTAGTAGATTTGTTTTTTTATTATCGCATTCATGCGAATATAAAAATTTCCGAATTTTCCGACATATAAAAAAATCCAAAAATTTTCATCTACACATTCATGTTTCTGGCATGCGGGGGACGATATGTACTTGCCGATTTGTTTTACAAAAATTATTAAAAAAGCAGACGTCTCGGTTGCTCAGCAAACCAGTAAATCGTTTCTGCAATTATTTCACAATGATTCTCTAAAACAAATTTTCGATGTATTCTTAAAATGCATAATCCTAAAGGTAAATTTTATAAGAAATTAAACTAACAATTTACTAAAACTAGTAGTAACCTCAAATACGGGTGAGTACTTAGCTCAAAATTTATTTAAAGAACTTCGTGAAAGACGGCAATTAATTTTGTATTGCTAGACACCTGATAGCTCAGGATAATTTTTAAGTTCTTAATAGATATTAAGGTATAGTCCAACCTTTCACAATATCTGGTATTAGTCTCAATCTGAAACGCAATAATCATTGAAAATTGGCGCCGTTTATGGTGAAAGGCATTTAATATCACACTTTCAAACTAAAGCTTTCTTAACCCTAGAAGCCTAATCTATTTGGTAGTAACGTAAAGCCTTAACATACGCTGTAGAGGCTTATGTACTTAAAAGATAACCTGTGAGCTAAAATATACTTAGTCCTGCCTTATTTTTTTAAAGAATATTGAAGTTGTGAGTTTGACTAATAATAAAACATAGTTTTATTAATAAAAACTATAACCACATTTATTTAAAACAAGAAAATAAGAAGTAAATTTTGTGTTAAAAGTAAAAAAAAAGACCCATTCCCATTCTTTAATGGCCAGTGATATCCTCGGTATTTGAAAATGAAAGGGATCTCAGCTATTTTTATTTTTTGGTTTCGTGAAATATATTTTAAAACTATGAATAATAAGTTTTCCGAATTTCAATTCGACGGAAATATGGTTAATATTTTTCAATAGATTATATTACTCACTATTGACTTTTCTGCCGCTTTTTACATTTTTGACAAACACGGTCAACTGCAACTGCAGCTTGCACTTTAGTTTGATATATAGCTCAATTCTGTGGCTGCTACAGATCGGCCTAAGTCGTATGATTTATTATATACAGATACTAAAGGCCTGAATTACAAAACATAGCGACATGTAACACATCATGCAAAGGCCAGTTTATATCATGTCGCTTATACATGTTTGAAAGTGATATATGAAGACATTGCGAATAAATTCAAATCAAGTCATGCGTCAACAATGGGAACACATGCAACATATTCAGCATTATTATTTACATTGTATATACGGGAAGGGATTTTCCGAACTTTGCAAGCTCCTACTATAGTAAAATTTATTAAACAATTATCTAATTAAAAATCTATATACCAACGAGGGCGAACGTGGCTCTTTGAGCCAAATGCGGCCCTTTGCTTAGCAAAGTGCGTCTCTTTTTACTTTCTCCTTGCTTAGAACATTTTTGCTCTTTTTACTTTTTAAAATACATATTACACATATACATATATATTTTACATACATACATATTATACATATAAATACATATTTTAGCACACAGCAATTTGCCAACAAGAGAATCAAGAAGAGCTGGCTGGAATTCACGCAAATCCCTAAATTGAGTTTGATGGTTTGGAAGTTGAAATAGTAAATTCGACTAATTAAACTTGTAAGGAATAAGTAATTATTCGTTTAGTCAGTGAACTGTGTCAGGATAAGAATTCAGGATTTGTTTTCTTACGTTTTCAATTTTATACTTTTTACAGGTCTATTCTGCGCTGGTAACATAAATTTTATAACCGGTAATTAAAGTGTCTGTCAATTTGTAAACCTTTTTCGCATTCTGTGCTCTCTTGTAACCGGTAAATTTGGTTACCATCTCATAAGCTGGTAACAAAATATTGCCCCGTGAAATATGCAATACAGGAAATTCCACAAATCATAGCTGAGTTGCTGAATATTTTCACTGCATTACCAACGTACCTAGAATCGCGATGACAAGAAGTGGTAACATTTTTTGCGAATAAAATTTTACGGTCACAAAACTACGGTAAACAACATTTCTATCAGCTTTTCGTCTAACTTGCAAGTTTCTGCAAATTTTCTGTTCGCGTACTATTTTGGATATTTTTCTCTTTTGAGAAAACAGATGATATATCGCTGTTGGACATTTTTTACTGGAGATTTTAAGCGCACGTACCTATAGCAAACAACAGCTGAGCTAAGAAGCAATGACATGGCATAGCAATGCATGAAATTTTTGAAAATTACATTTTAAGAGAAACGCTAGGAAGAAGTTCAGAAAATCTGTAAATTTATATTTTCTTACCTACTTCACCGATTTAAAACCTGAAAACTATACCTTTCATGAGCATGAAATGGTATTATAACTTTGGCCCGATATTTGTAAGTACCAGAATATGAAGAGATAGACTCATGAAAATGTGTACTTATGTATGTGACCAGAACATCGAGCTGAGCCGGCTTAGGCTTATGGCAACCGAACTTCAGTTGGGTGGCCACTGGCTGAAATGGTTTTACAGATGGCAACTGAAAGTTGGCAACTGAGTTGCTATATTGGCAACTGCAGTTTTGTGGTCGCTGCGATAATAATCGAAGACTGTATACCTACATATAAGGTAAACTTCAAAGGCTAGGGGGGAGGGGCTCGAGCCCCCCTCCTGCCCCTACGTAGGGACGCCCATGGACCCTATCAACATCCCACCTCTGTGGATTGGTACAGCCGCCCGCATGACCACGTTTTTTTATAAATTCCCCACTTAATATCAAACAGTTCAAAGAAATTGGTATAAATGGTAGCAATCAATATATGTACTTAGGAAACTATAGTAAAATTTCGTTTGTAGATTTTCTCTCTTATGTCAGGTTTTTTTAAAAGGACCTTGTAATTTTAGAGATATGATTACTTTAAAAAACTATTTAAAAAATTCAGGGCAATTTACTTAGAATAACAAATGAAAGAGGAAATTCTGTGGATTAAAAGAATTAAAATTTTTTGGTTTACGAGGACGAATGGGTATTGAAAATTAATTAATTAAATTTATTTTTTTTATTTCTCACTCCCACTTTATGCTATCGCTTCTGCTAAATTTAAATATGTTTAATTTCTATGACTTTATGAATTAATTTATGCTGAGGTAAATAAAAAATTCACTATGCAGGTATAGTTAATATGGTTTTGTGATTATCTGGTCACACTGCTATTGACGATGCAGACGCTGAAAATGCTATGCTGTTATACCCCTTTCAGACACGTCAAGTGTTGCTTTCAAGTCTGCTCGGTTCCTAGGCGAAGGAGGTGAGAAGAGAGGGGAAGAGTACATTCGTCTCACCTCCTTCGCCTATGAACGAGTAGACTTGAAATCAAGACTTTATGTGTCTGAAAGGGGTCTTACTAATCGACGATGCTATTAGTAATCGTACGATGCAACGATGCGGCCATGCCGAGTAACTTCACTACTTTGGCATCGTGGTAATCGTCAGAAGTGTTAGTTAATAACGTACTCGTACGATAAAAATCGATAGAAATATCCATAACAAAATCGATAAATATCGATAACGAAATCGGTAAATATCGATAACAAAATTGATAAGTATCGATAACAAAATCTATAAATATCGATAAACAATCGATAAATATCGATAACAAAACCGATAAAAATATCAATTACTTTATCGATAAGACCCGAGAATCCCGAAAATCTCTAAAATCCCAAAATAGTTCCCAGATTGAGTATGTGTATGTCTCTATATTCTTTCCTCATTAATTACCTTTATTTTAATCTTCCTTCCCCTATCATCTTTACTTTTATCGGTATCGGCATCCTCCCCTTTGTCTTTACTTTTATGTTTATCATTTTCTTCATCTACATATTCCCCTTCACCTTTGCCCTTATATATATAAGTAAAGTGTTCAAAATTACCTTGTCCTCATTTTTGACTTTATCTTTACGCATCTTTGTTTTTGTTTTTATTTTTACTTTTGCCTATATCCTGTTCTTTATTTATGTACGTAGTCACCTTTACTTTCATTCTTGTATTGGTCTTTTTCTATTCTTTAACCTTTTATTAGCAAATTTTTGTTAAATTAATACCATATGCATAGTCTCCTTTCAGACACGTCAAGTCTTGAAAGCAATTTTTATCGCATTCTCTTTTGTGTTTTCTCTTTGCTTCCACACGCATCAAGTTTTATTGAATTCAACTACTTGGTTCTTTAAACGGAAGCAACGAAAAGATCAAAAGAGAACAAGAAAACTTGAAACGAATTGACGGTACGGAGGTATCTGTACTCTTCCCCTCTCCTCCCACCTCCTTCACCAACGAACGATCAGACTTGAAAGCAAGACTTGACGTGTCTGAAAGGGGACATACACACAATAAGCACTTGTTTCAGCCCCAACCATTTCCGTTGCATCATTTCCGTTGCACCATTTCCGTTACACTATTGCGGTTGCACCATTTGCGTGTGCAATTTCCGTTGAATTTGCCAATATACTCCCAACCAACCCACCGCCGCTAAAGAACTTTCACTTCAAACCCATTTATTTATTATTTATTTCATGCTTCTCAAACAATATACATACAAGCAATTTTTTCGATTCAAGTTGTTGGAAAGTAATGAATATCTAAATCCTGGGATCCCGGAATTGTGACAACGCCATCGCGAAAACCCCGTGATCGGAAAAAGCCAAAAATTAACATCCCTAATACTAACATAATCGTGCAGGTCACTGCTCTGTACACACATACACAACGTTGTTGCATATCCATAAATTCATACACACTGTAGACTTTATTTTGATTTGAGCATTGCTATGTTCCATTTATTCGTTTTCGTCCCTGTTTTTGTTTCATTTTTGCTGGGTTGCTATTTTCGTGCGAATGTGATACAGCGGAAGATCTGCAAAACGAAAATGTTGCTTTTGCTTCTGTACACATATCCATATATAAATCTTACATGGTTTATTTCGATGTTTTTTTTCTAAGGCAAATATTTGTATTACACTGAGAAGAAAACGCGTTGTAAGAATAAATTTTTTTTATTTGATTGCCGTTTAAAAATGTTCCTATTTAAATCAAGTGAAAATTGTCAACAAACTGGATTTTTGCATTATACATACACTACATATAATGGAAATATTCAATTCAAATACGCCTGTATTAAAATTAAGTATTTTTCACTACATGCATGGCGTTTTGCACGTCTAGGATGCTTTTTCATACCGAAGGCTTATATTCAATACAGTCTATCTGCAAAAACTCAATTTTTCAGGAGAGCAAAAAAACTGATTTGACAGCTATTTTTAAAAGTGTTAATAATTTTAAGTACCCACACATGTCTTAAAAATTCACGTTATATATTAAAATTAGGATTTAATTTTTAATTCATTTTATTTTAGTTTAAAGATCAGATAGAGGTTATTGCAATTCGAATTGTAGCTATTTATATAAAAAAATGTGCTGATAGCGGGTTTTGCAGAATAATGAAAATGTTAGTTCTTTAGATGTTAAGCTAAATTTTTACCACAGAAATCATTGGTCTGCAAACGCGTTCCCTTATATTACGACGTGCCCAGGTAGTCACATAATTTTAATGGTATTTTTGTGTGAAAGAGTATTTCACGAGATTTCGAAATTATATGAGAATAATTAGCATTGTTAAAGAGGGCTTCGATGGCTGATTTACTGTCCATGCATGTGAGGAAATTTCCTTTGTTTTTAGAGGCGAAACGTGCAGCTTCTAGCAATTATAAATGCCGAGAAGTACGCGTGAAAAGCACCGACGACAATTGTAATACCAAGCCCTTTTGCTACCGCAAACGAACAGCCGGTATCATATCTGGAACCGACTGTGAAAATAAGCTCTCAGGTCATTTATGAGTATAGAACTGGGCAAATGCCCTTGCGGTAGAGTTTTTACTTTAGTAGGCATCAGAGTAGATAGGAGTACAAATCTTTGATATAACGGGTGATTTTTTTGAGGTTAGGATTTTCATGCATTAGTATTTGACAGATCACGTGGGATTTCAGACATGGTGTCAAAGAGAAAGATGCTCAGTATGCTTTGACATTTCATCATGAATAGACTTACTAACGAGCAACGCTTGCAAATCATTGAATTTTATTACCAAAATCAGTGTTCGGTTCGAAATGTGTTTCCGCTTTTTTATCGACAAATTTTGTTCAGCGATGAGGCTCATTTCTGGTTGAATGGCTTCGTAAATAAGCAAAATTGCCGCATTTGGAGTGAAGAGCAACCAGAAGCCGTTCAAGAACTGCCCATGCATCCCGAAAAATGCACTGTTTGGTGTGGTTTGTACGCTGGTGGAATCATTGGACCGTATTTTTTTCAAAGATGCTGTTGGACGCAACGTTACGGTGAATGGCGATCGCTATCGTTCGATGCTAACAAACTTTTTGTTGCCAAAAAATGGAAGAACTGAACTTGGTTGACATGTGGTTTCAACAAGATGGCGCTACATGCCACACAGCTCGCGATTCTATGGCCATTTTGAGGGAAAACTTCGGAGAACAATTCATCTCAAGAAATGGACCGGTAAGTTGGCCACCAAGATCATGCGATTTGACGCCTTTAGACTATTTTTTTGTGGGGCTACGTCAAGTCTAAAGTCTACAGAAATAAGCCAGCAACTATTCCAGCTTTGGAAGACAACATTTCCGAAGAAATTCGGGCTATTCCGGCCGAAATGCTCGAAAAAGTTGCCCAAAATTGGACTTTCCGAATGGACCACCTAAGACGCAGCCGCGGTCAACATTTAAATGAAATTATCTTCAAAAAGTAAATGTCATGGACCAATCTAACGTTTCAAATAAAGAACCGATGAGATTTTGCAAATTTTATGCGTTTTTTTTAAAAAAAAAGTTATCAAGCTCTTAAAAAATCACCCGTTAGCTTAATATATGTACGAAATAAAGCTGATTGCTTGCTTCATCCGTTTTTTTTTTTGTTGAAAGCATCGACGTGAGAGAATAAAGTTTAATTTCTGCACAATCTTTGGGATGAGCATCTGTGTGTTGTACTTTACCTCATGGTTATGGTTCTTCTGACTGCTGAATGGTAAGGTGTTTCTAGCAATTTAAGATGCTTTTTGCGCAGTGTCCGTAAATTACGAGTCCATAGTCAATTTTTCCTAATATAAAAGCCCTTATTACATTTACCAGTGTAGTTATATTAACTAAAGAATACTTGGATGACAAAAACTTTATAATATTTAGTCTAGCAAGTAAGTTAATATTACATTATGACAGTGCTGCTTAAAAGTAAGTTTATTGTCAAAAATTATTCCCAACATTTTCAATGTATCAGTATAGTGGAGAGGGGTGTCATACACGGAGAGGGTTGGATGTATACATTTGAGTTTTCTGCATATGTTAAAAACCGAAATCTTAGCTCCTGAAGATTTGGACCAATTGCGGCAAGTCCTTCTTAGAAAAAATATAATGGAGCTAACTTTTCCAAAGGCTATAGTGAAAGGCTATAGCCTGGGCTAAACTAGTTTCACCTAAGATCGGATTTAACCGGTAACATATACATACATAGGCACATGTAACTTACCTGCCGCAAAACATGTTAATAAAAACAATTTTCCAGCAAAATTATGTAGATAGAGCATTTTGCTCTTATAACAAAATGTTATTGCAGATAATGGAATTTTCAACAAGCACTGTACGGTAGTTAATAAAGAAATGGTTAATATATTGTCCGGACAAGAAAATGTTTACTATGGCGTCGATATCTGCTGCCGTTTCTGAATATCTACAGGGGCAAGTGGAGTAAAGGAGTTGCACCTCATGACTTGATACCAGCGTTGCCAGGTTTTGGTCGAGCCTATTCCCATTTAGTCCATGCAATTCTATATATTTTTCCCGTTTTTCATTTTAGGTTTTCCGGGTTTTTCCCTTTTTATACAACTCAGTTTTTAAAAATGGCAAATCAAATTTTCTCCGTGTTTTATTTTTTATACGATCAATAACCGTATTTTAACAACTCAGTCAATAACAATAACAATTCAATTTATATGTAACATTATTAATATAGAACATATATTGCATCTACTTATGCGTTATTTGTACATATCATTCCGGTGCAGTTGTGATGCAATTTTGGAATCGCTGAATACTGTTTTCTACAGCACGGATAAGTGATCAAATGCAAAAAACCATTAGTGTACTGCGAAATTTTCAGCTGGCGATTATAGCCCGATCACTTTAGACCGGTGATAGGCACTGCCTTGCCCACGGGCAAAGCTCTTTTAAGCTTTCTATACATTTTGTATAGGCGCTTGCAGAGTAAATGCTCTCTCGGCCCATCGCTGCTTTAGACCACTGATGGGCACCGCCTTACCCGCGGGCGAAGCTCTTTTAAATTTTCCATACATTTTGTATAGACTCGTATAGACGTAAGAAAAAAATTCCAGGAAGAAATTTTTTGACACAGTTAGGTGTATCCTGTTTAGGTGAACACAAAATGAAAATTTTTCCCACAATTGCGATATGGGAACTGTCCGCCATCTTGGATTTACTGTTTTTACGATTAGCGCGCGAATTTTGCATTTCTCGCGAAAAAAGGTGGAGAACAAATTTATAGAGAATTCGAATCCCTACAATTTTCATGTGCCTATCATTTTTTTAATACAATTATTTATAGCTAATAAAATGCAAAAAATTCCCAAAATTAGGTAAGTGGTGTGGTTTTTTTCCGAATTTTGAGCAATTTCTATTTGTAATAAGTGGCACATTTAAATGGCAAAGTTGTAGAGGACAAAATTTCCAATGAACGCAATATTTATATGCTCACGTACGACGTGTAGATCTCGACCACAACGCGCTCAATGCAGCGACAAGGGAGAAGCTACTCAAAACTTGTTTCCACTATGCCACAGCGGCCGGCCAATCAAATCCAGTTACTTAAACTGATATTTTCAAACAGATGGCAACTCTCAAATTTTTTTCTTCTATATTCTAAGTTAGACCTCTAGCGATACAGCCGGGGAAACTGAATTCGATTCCATGCATTATTTTTCGAGTGATGCGCGTACAAATATGCAGACAGACAGACAGACAAAAATTCTAAAAATTGTTGATTTGCTTCTGTAGCTCTAATAAAGACCCCTCATATTAATTTTTATTTAATATCTTTTAGTAATAGATTGGCGCTTACACATCTGTTAGTATTTGGCCGAGCTTCTCCTCCGATTTGTGGCGTGCGCCATGATGTTGTTACACAAAGCGGAGGGACCTACAGTTTTACGCCGACCGCGACCGCGATTGTATTTTTATGAGTTGCTGTTTTTCATGGCAGAAATACACCCCGAGGTTTGCCATTGCCTGCCGAGAAACGACCGCTGTTAAGAAAAAATCTTTTTTCTATATTTTTTGCGATGTCGCTTTGACCAGGGCTTGAACTCTGGCGTCACGGAGTGGAAGCGCGCACTGCATACTACACCACAGTAATAATAACCCCCGAAAATCGGGGTGCTCTATTGTCTAAAAATATAAAATGAACATTTTTTATTTTTTCTAAAAACAATAGTTTATTCATGTAAGTACTTCAAGGAAAACTATATTCGCAGTACATTTCTTTTGGTCATTAATTTTAACTTTGATATCTTTGCAAGATCGTACTCTACTCAATGCCACGTACAGCTGGCCATGCATAAAGCAATCCTCTTTCAGGAAAACACCAACTTTTGCTAGAGTTTGACCTTGAGACTTGTTTATTGTTATTGCGAACGCTACAATTGGCGACGTTTTCAAACAAAAGGATGTGGTGATTTGCTGGGCTGTAAATTTATACGTGGAAGTAAAATTCGTTTCCCTTGTGATTCACCTGTTAAAATTTCGACTTCCAAGCAATTATAGTGTAGTGATTTAACTATAAGGCGAGTGCCATTAACTAAACCTTCATATGTTTAAGATTACGGATTAACATTACAACTATTCCAACTTTTAGCCTTAATTCATGAGGTGCAACCCCGCTAAAATTAAGTGAATTTAAAAACTCTGTAGGGAATCTGACTTGCTCCAGTGGATCTTCAGAAACGATAGTATCGACGCTATGATAAACCTTTTCTTATCCGGGCAACATATTAATCATTTCGGTATTAATTATCGTACAGTGCTCATTTTTTGGACACAAAATTGCCCGATCTTTCAAATAATTTTCATTAATTACACCTGATTGAAGTTCAAATATCCAATCGATTAAATTTCCATCTAACAAAATAAGCTCTTCTGGCAACTTCATTTTCGAGTGTGGCGAAAGTTATCGACCTTCTCCAACACGCAAAAGAAAATTGCAATAATCGGACTCTTTAGAGCACATATTTGTCAATAGTTTAAAACACTTAAAACATTTCCACAGTGAACACCGATTCAAACAATTTCCAACAGGGTTCGGATTTCCCTCATTTTAGTTCGTTATTTTGCTCTGAGCTTGCACAACTCACGGGCAACAAGCGAGGCTGTTTGCAAACGAGCACTCATTAAGTACGAGCGCACGCGCTGAGCAGCCAGCGAGCGTGTTAGCAAACGTTAGGGTTGCCAGATTTTTTATGCGCGAAATCAGTACATTCGACTTTTTCGTGCTAAAAAAATCAGTACTTTTCAGTACATTTTTATTTATTTATTTTATTTATTTAACATTAGATTGAAAACATTAGTGCATTAAGATGTAATCTTTACTTGCACAATGATACAAACAAATTGCAAAAAATAAAATATAAAGTACAGATAATAATTAATATTACAATATAGATTAAGGTAATGTATACGTTGAATTACAAATCAAATATTCTAAAATAAAACAAAGCAAAGGTAAGCTTATAACCACTATTCTTGATCACGCTTGGAAGGAAAAAAGTTAAGTATGAGTTTTTTCAAGTTGCCTATGTGTAACGCGTTCTTCAAGGATAGTGGAAGGGAGTTCCGGAGCCTTACCGCATTAATAAAAAACAGTCTTGAAGTGCATAAATAGTTAAATCTCGGAAGAATAAGACCTGACGAACGTGTACTCTTGGAGAACTTAAGTTTATTGTACAGATATTCCGGGTGATAAAAAATTTGAACATAAAAATGCAATTACGTTCAGAAAATTTTTTAAATCACAGCCAAGTATAGAATCACGCATAGATGCGAGATGATCGTATTTCTTTAAACCAAATACATATCTTGTGGCAGAGTTAATGGCGATATTCAACTTTTGGAGTGAATGAGAGTCTAATTTGCCGTAGACGATTTCAAAGTACGGGATATAAGGAACAATTAAACTTGTAATTCACTTTTTCTTAGTGGCTGCCGGTACATAAGGTGAAGTTACTCTAAGACATCGTAGAGTAAAAAATATTTTACTCACAACTTCATTAACATGATCATCACACGCAAGTCTAGAGTTAATAACGAAACCCAAATTCCTGGCTTTGTCAACTAATTTAAGCTGGTTGGCACCAATAAATAAGGTGGGAATATCCGATGCCAAAAATGTGATTTTAGCGACAGGTATTACACAAGATTTTTGAGCATTGAGGCAAAGTAAATTCTCCCTAGACCATGCTAATTTTGAGCTTAAGTCCTCGTTAAGTTGTAGACAAATATCCTGAATCGATCTAATTTTATTAGAAACATACAGCTGCACATCATCGGCATAGACGTGTAAGCGCGCATGAGTGCAGGTGCTGAAAATGTAATTTATGAAAATGCTAAAAAAAGGGGGCCCAGTATGGATCCCTGAGGGACACCAGAGTATATATGCACGAGTTTAGAAAAATTATTGCCGATTTTCACCTTTTGAAACCTGTCGCTCAACTAGCTCTCTATGAGTTTTACTGCCGTTTTGCTGAAGCTGAAATACTTAGCTAGTTTCTCACACAATAAATTGTGGTTTACAGAATCAAAAGCCTTAGAAAAATCAAGCAGACAAAGTAGTGTTAAATGGCCTTGATCGAATGGCTGACGTATATCGTCCAAGACTTTAACAACAGCAGTAGAACACGAGTGACCAGCTCTGAAACCACTCTGCAGAAGGTTTAGGAGTTTATTTTTATGAATGAAGTCAGGTATTTGCTGCGCTAAAAGCATCTCAAACACCTTAAGAAAGTGCTGTTAACATACTTATGGGCCTGAATTCACAAATCAGAGAGGCACCAGGTTTTTTGGCTATTGGTGTGATATTTGCTACTTTCTACTTGGATGGAAAGCACGAAGTGGTTAAACAGTGATTGAGTATGTGTTTAAAGCAAGCGAGAATGTGAGGCAAAATTAATTTGACAAACTTGAGCGAAAGCTCATCATTCCCCACAGCATTAGATTTAATACTGCATACGCATCTGGCCACTTCCTCCTCGCAAACGGAACTAAACTGAAATCTCGAGAGAGTGTGCTGGTCAGATGACGAAGAAGTGGTCTTTGTTACAGACGTGTAATTAGTCAAGCAACTACTTGAAGCAAACAAATTAATGAGTTCATTGGGATCAAGTGACAATTTCTTTATTTTTTTGATAACTACTGATTTTATTTATTTCCTAGGCGAATTTAAAAAGAAATAACAAACCAGGAGTAGCTCCAGTACTTCACACAGTTTGCGATCCACAACTTGGAGCAAAAGTTTGTATGGAAATGAAATCCTATGCCTGCTCTAACTCTTCCGAAACTGCCGCAAAAACAAGCAATAACTCCGCCATTACTGAATATACTTTTAGTTAAAAAAAAACTTAACACAGACACTGATAGCGAACGAAAGTTAACAAAACATTATTCAATTGCTCAATAAAAATCGGCTGTTTTTCTCTTGTGAGGGTCTCATTCATTCCTGACAATTGTGAGCGTATGAGCGTATGGGATAACCTCACAATAGTCAGAAACCTCACAATAGTGCGTATAGTGATTTTTGTGAGGGCAACAGAATAGGGCTGTAAGCTTTGAAATAAAGATGAATATGAAGATGAAGAAATAAATGATAACGATGAAGGCAAAGGTGAAGATAAAGACTAAAATGGAGACAATGACAGATACATAAGAATTAGGGTAACTGAAAGGGTAAAAACATTTCTTGAATTTATGAAGTGAAACTTCTTTAGCGGCAGTTGGTTGGTTGGGAGTAAATTATCAAATTCAAGGGGAGTAATGCACATGGAAATGGTTCTCAGCGGTTTAGCGGTTTGAGAATAA
>NW_023458840.1:0-38675 GCF_013731165.1 Rhagoletis pomonella | reverse complement strand
TATTAGGAATATGCTGCGAATAAACAGCCAATTTATTAGCTGTTCATGAAACTTGCAAATTATTACTGGCATAGCGTTCGCGTACTTTTTTGTAATTATTTTCTATGAGAGCGAATTCCTAGAAACAAAGTTACTGAGAGTTGCTGGCAAGTTACTGGATAATTTGTAAACAAACATAACTAATGCTTTGAACGATATGAAACAAAAACAGAAACGAAAGCGAATAAATGGAACAATGTTTCATTATCTTATGTCCCGCTGAGGCGCTGCCTATCGAAATGAACGTAGCAATGCCTTGCTCAATGTAAAAAATTTAAAATCTTTCGAAAATGGTTCAATGAATCTTAAATCTGTAAAGTTTGTGCAAGTTTCAGATCGAGCACTTTAATTTGATGTATAATTTGTCTCTGTACGATTTGTAGATCGCTGGGAATAAGCGCCTTGTTTCATAATAATATATATGTAGACAATGTACAGACATCAGCTGTTACAATTTTATAATAAGTATCTACAGATATCGATTTCAGTTATTTTATCAATTTAATTAAATACAATTTTTTTTCCTAAACCTCTTCAGTTTGATACCCATATTTAAGTATTCAATTTATCTTATAAATTAAATTAAAAATTTCAAACAGGTGACAACCCTCAAAAAATATTTTCGGCTGTAAACCCTTTTAAACCTCTTTCTATTGACGCCCATATTGAAATATTCACTTTTTCTTATTACCTAACCCGAGATTTTCAAACAGGTGGCAACTCTCAAATATTTGTCCTTCTATATTTTAAGTTAGACCTCTAGAAATACATCGCTGAAAACTGCATTCAATTCCATGCATTGGTTTTCGAGTGATGCGTGTGCAAACATACAGCCAGACAGACATGTTTATAAACACAGTACGTATATTGTATTGTACGTATGTATGTACATCAGTGGCAGGGTTGAGCATTTTTGCACTACCACTGAATTGCACTATCACTGTTTATTCAGTGATAGTTAAAATGCAGAATTCATTATCACTAAAAATTTAGTGACAGTGAAAAAAAAAATTTCACTATCACTGAGGGTTTAGTGATAGTGAAAAACAAATAGCATTATACTAAAACTTTAGTGATAGTTAGAAAAAACTCACAGAGGAGGCCTTCCTCTACCTCTGTTACCAGCATCGCGACCCGCATTGAATACTTTCAGAGCTGGAGCGTTTCCGTCCATTCGAACGACATGACCTAGCCAGCGGAACCGTTGAATTCTAATTCGCTGCACTACGTCTATGTCGTTGTAAAGCTCATATAGCTCATCGTTAAATCGTCTGCGGTATTCGCCATTGCTAACGCGCAAAGGCCCATAAATCTTGCGCAGAATCTTTCTCTCGAAAACTCCAAGAGGCGCTTCATCAGATGCTTTCTTTGTCCATGCCTCCGCGCCATACACCATATTTAAAAACTTTTTTTTACTGTGTATTTAATATATTATCTACATATATAAAATAATAGCCGTTTTCATGATTGCACTTAACTCAAAAACTACTGGATAGATTTCAGTCAAATTTTCAGAGATTGTACCTTGCATATATGGTCCTATTATCGGGTAGTTTAGTATAAACGAAAAAATAGTATCAAAAATTACCCTCTAAGGAAGTAAGGTTAAATATATAACATGTACATATATTAACTTTTTACATTTTGCTAACTCAGGTGTACAAAATTATGGAATAAATGTAATAGGCCGAAATCTGCGGAAATAATAAAAACAGTTATATCTTCGAATCTGGTTACGCCTTGCGTTACAAGATAGAACTTATTGTACGATTCGGTTCAGAAGTCAAAACAGATTAGGTGAACTATGCTATAAGCTGGAAATTTCTACTTTCAATGAGGAAGAAATTGAGTATTTGGAAGAATATGCAAAAGTAATGCAACCTATCGCAGAAGCTATCGACTTCCTTCAAAGAGAACAAAATATTTTCTTTGGTTACTTTATTCCAACTTTACTGTCCATGTAAATAAAAATGCGACGTTTAGCTTCCGAAAACTTGAAATGTTTGACGGAAACTAATATTCAAATGCAATCAAAGCTAATGCAAAGGTTTGACAAATATTTTAGTTTGCACTCTGACTCTTTGGATGCAGTTATTGCAGCAATTCTCATTCCCGATATCAAACTAAAATTTTGCAAATCTTTGCTGGAAAGTGCTGATTCATACAGTCTAGAAGATGTTCGGGATAAATTTAAAGAATATGCGATGGAGTTTAAAAGACAACCGGTAGGGGTAGATAATAATTTACAGCCTTCCATAAGTGGTAATACATCATTTCTCGAATTCGATGAGGAGTCTACAGGCATTTGATTAAAAGAAACCAACCTGCAAAAGTTTTGTAAATAATTTGCTTTTTTAGATGAAAATCGGTATATATGTTGCCATGGCGGAGCTATAGCAAATGAAGTAGTTTTGTACCTGAATGACGAGGATAGGGGCATTGAAGCTTCGCATCGCTTTCCTACTATAAATAAAAAATATTTTTAAAATATAATACACCTCTTCATTCATCTGCGCCAGTGGAAAGACTTGTTTCCTTTGCTGGGATTGTCAATCGATCGACAAGACAAAATCTTTCTGACCATAACTTTGAAATGTTGGTACTAAAAAAGGCAAATAAAAAAGTAATTATGTTTTTATATTTTGGAAGCGACGTACTATAATTAGAAGTCTCTTCATAAGAATATTGTTTATTTTGAATATTTTTCTTTTCACTGCTTCAGCTAATATAGTCTTACTTTATTCTTCAAGAAGAACTATGTCATAACAATAAAGCTTGTTTACAGCCAAAAGCAATGTCATTTTACAGAAAAATTTTAATAAATAAGGGTTTTCACTATCACTAAATATTAAGTGGTAGTGCAAATTGTTTTTCACTGTCACTAAGGGTTTAGTGATAGTGCAATTTGTTTTTAACTATCACTAAATGTTCAGTGATAGTGAATTTTTTTTCACTATCACCAAAATTTTCCGTGATAATGGATTTTGCATTTTAACTATCACTGAATAGACAGTGGTAGTGAAAAGCGTATTGCATTCATTTTTTAGTGCATTGTGCCCAACCCTGATCAGTGGTGCATAGCGTTGGCAGAGCTCCCAATACAAGCGCAATATTTCTGTAACTGTATGTGTGTACTCAGCAAAACAGCTCTTAAGTAAATTTTTTTTCTTTTTTTCGTATAAGAATATTGTATTGTTAACCAAACCCATACAAATCAAGGATTCAAGCTATATCCAACATTTATAAAAATTAAAGAAAAAGTCGTCTAAATTTCGAACTTTTTACTCTGAATTTTTACAACAACTTTGGGTATGCAGTTTTATCGTCGCCGGTCTTTTGTTGTGTTTTTTTCATTTAATAATTGCCATTTATAAAAACTGGCGTTGATTTTTTTTTTTTTTTTGGTGAACAATCATGGTGTGCATTTACTTGCCTGTCCATTTTTTCTTTCTATTTAAATAATCATTTAAAATATTTAGGGAATCAAAAGCTGCTCAGGATTCCAGTAAAATTAGTTTTGAATGGAGCACGATTTGTTCACCTTTTATCGATATGTATGTATGGTAAAATACATCGGCTCCACTGGCTTGGCCATGTCGTTCGAATGGACACCGACGCTTTAGCCCTGAAAGTATTCAACTCGGGGTTGGTGGTAGCAGAGGAAGAGGGAGGCCCCAACTGCGATGGAAAAAACAGGTGGAGAGGGACTTGGCGTCACTTGGCGTCACTTGGCAGAAAAGAAAGGACTGGTGTGCTTTGTTGAACTCGGCCAAAATGGCTTAGGCGGTTACAGCGCCAAATAAGAAGATGGATGTATATAAAAAGTGTGCATTAAACCGCTTGAAAATTAATGCAATAACGTAGACAACTCTTTTGAAAAATAATTTATTATATACATAAAGCTAACTTAAAGCTTAAACAGTCAGCAGCGTTGATCCGGATTAACTCGGACTTAATCCGGATCAACTGCAGTTAATTCCCGTGGTAATCCCGATCAACGCTGCCGTCTGTTTATGCTTTAAGACAAATAAAACGGGAACTAAACTTATATTTGTTTTTCAAACAAATTACTTTTACAAAAATCTACCAAAATGAGAAAAAATTTACCTTTTTACCAACCTAAATTTTTTCTACCAATTTTGGAAATAATTTACCAAAGTGGCAACCCTGCTCCCGTGTGCACCACTGATGTATATCAACCAGAGTGTCCAGATTTGCCGATTTCGCGCAAATTTGGCGTTGTTTTTAGATATTTGCGCGTAAAAATTTAGGAAATCGCCATTGGCGATTTTTTGGCGATTTTTTCCCTTCAAATAAATTTTTTCCAATTATAAAAATATACAAAGCTTAGTTTTCCACGATAATTTTACAGAAGAGGCTAATGAAATGCGTGATAATCTTGACTTAAAAAGCATATTAAAAGACTGTCAAAAATTTTTAATCACCCTAATCGAAGAACTTTTGAAACGATTACCTAGTCAATTAAATACTTCTAAAAAAGCATTGGTTTTGTCACCAGAAAAGTGTGTGAATCACGGAATAACTTTTGTCAGAACAATTCCATCCGACTCTGAAGAAATAAAACGTTTGGAAATATAAATAAATTCATATTATTATCCTTGCCGTACTCATGCTTTGTTGAGAGCGTTTTTTCCGTAATGAATTCAACAAAAACTAAGATTCGAAATTGGACGAGGATGGATGAGTTCTAATCAATTTAATAATTGCGCAGTCCTATTGAAAAATATGTTGAAACCAATATTGTTTGTACATCACTATTATATAAGTGATTTGTCTTATTTATTATTACCCTCTGAGGGTATTATATTCGTTTCTGGTTTTAAATACTACATTATAACAAGATCTCATTTTTTAAATAAAAGATTTGTTAAATCGATTTCATGAATTTTATTTAAAAAAATTGGCGATTTTTGGGGATTTTTTTTCAGAAATTGCGCTCTTTTTTTAAACAACCTGGACACCCTGATTCTTGATGAATGCCTACAAATTCAATTGTAAGACATTTATGGTATTTCGTCTGAAATAAGTCTATGCATATTGGATTTCTGTGGACCAATGATGTTCTCTCAATTTGAAATTGCCACCACCTTTCCTATATATATTCAAGGACGATTCACCATCGAGCCGGATCATTGTTTCCGCAAGAACTTCTTCACGGACATAACGCTTTCGTTAGGTTATTTAAGACGGCAATGGAGGATATGTTGTCTGACGACCACAAAACCAAACGTGAACGTGAATTGTGGTGAAAACGTTGTACCAAATATTTGAATAAGAAATAAATTTTGGGCGGCACGAAGTTCGCCGTGTCTGCTAGTAACGAATAAACACAATTTATTTTAACATGGAAGAATACCGCAACACCTTTGCCAAAAAAAATTTTAAAACGAAAATGTTTAGCCTTGAAAGTGGCACTTTCTTGTACTAGAATTGAGTGGGCTACAAAACTGCATATTCAAAATCTTTCTAGAAAATCAATTTAAAAAGCTCGAAATTTTTACGAGGTTGTTGATTGCTTTTTTTTCGTTTTGTACAAAGTTTCAAACTTGGATTTGTACGGTTTTTGTTAAAGAATTAATTATAATTTTATAAAAAAAATAACTGAAATTAATAACAAGAAAAAGTAATAGTGAAAATTGTAAAAATTTTCGACCACTGTATATTAGGTTGGCTCGATTTTGTATGGTGGAAAATAGAAGGCACTTGACGGTATTGTAATAGTAATATTATGTCGTCTTAGGTCTAAAGCAATTGTTACTGGCCACGAAAGACAGTGTATGTGTAAGTAATTATTTTAACTCTTAAACGCCTAGTGGTCCCTGCAGTAGCCAAACGTTGATGTGGAATTTTTTTCATGCTAAGCACGCATTCTCGGAAATGGCAAAGCAAACATGTAGCGCTGATTAATCCGCATCTTTTGGCTTCATTAGGGGTATTCTCTGAGTCTTGCAAAGCCCTTGCATGGTGCACAGATTGCACGGATTGCACGGTAAAAACCGGTATTCGTATGGGACAGCTTTGCAAACCGTGCAATCCGTGCACCGTGCAAGGGCTTTGCAAGACTCAGAGAATACCCCTATTGTATTTCGGTTGCGAGCATTACAGTCGTTTGCAGTGTGACTTTGTGAAAGTGCTTCGAAATAAAGAGTGAATGGAAATTTTCTGTGCTTATGTGAGTAGTGCAGGAGATCCAGTGCATAGTTTTTAATAAAATTTTAAAATCGAATTCGTGGATATATACAAATTTTATGTAAGTGTCTAAAAAACAAAAAAGTTGACATCAGTGTTGCCGCACATAATTTTTAGTGGTAGCCAAATTCCTTTAAAAAAGGGGCTAAAAAAGAGCTAAAAAAATCGTTGTGGCTAAAAATGGTAGCTAAAATTTTTTACTTACATATACATATACAAGTATATACGTAAACATTTTCAATAAGTAATGGTATATAAAAACAATGAACTCTGGAATAAAAGCTAATATTTTATCCAACCAAAAACCGTTTTGTATAAAAGGGGAAATATACGACATCAGCTTGGTGGTTCCATCAAGTGATTGTACCATCAGGCTCGAAGCATATAACTTATCAGCATGCTGGTACAATATTTATTTCTTTAAAAATGAGGTTGAGGAAAGATCGAAATGATTAGAGTCGAAATTTCATAATTTTTCTAGCATTTTGTTAAGCATTGTTTTTTTTTTGGTAATTCACAACTGCAATATCCTGAACGTAATCTTCCACAAACACGGCTTTGACTCATATAGGCAAGAAATTTCCGCCAAAATACTTTTTACTTAGAAAATTAAGCTAATTTCACCACTCACGACACCAGTATGCTGGTACAATCGCACCACAAGAACATACACGGTCAATCGACTTGATGGGTCGTTTAACAAATTTGGCATATTAAGGGCCGTGAACTTATCTATTTTAAACTATAGTTAAATCAGTAACAGATAAATTAACAGCCCCACACTTTTACAGTATGTATGGATGAAAGCGTAAGGAGCATACGATACATATATGTATATATATCAGTCTTTCTTAGTTTAAAAATTCATCTCTTACATGACTGCAAAAAAAAAATTAAGCATATACAACGTTTTCATGCCAAGTATGAATAAATTCTAAAAAGGGCTAAAAAAAGGGCTAGGGGCAATTTTAAATTTATGTGGCCAAAAAAAGTATGTGGTAACTAAAGTTAGCCACCAAAGGGCTAAAACGGCAACACTGAGTTGACATTCGTGGCATTTATGAGCTAAAATCTGGTTGGTTCTTTGAGGAAGCAGTTAGTGCTCACCAAGAAAGTTTTTTTATACCCAAGCGCACTTTTGCGTAGGGGTATTATGATTTTATTTTTTATTAAAACATGCTATATATAATTTTTAATGTAGAATGTCAATGAGGAATCATCGGTTTAATAAACCAGAAGAACTGGAGCAGTTTTTAAATGTAAATGGACATGTGGTCACATAGTGAAGGTGGTAGTGAGTTTTCAGATGATAGCATTGCTGACCCGAACGTCACTATATCGGCAATTTAACAAAATGCTGTATCGGATAGTGATGGTAGTGCAGAGGAAACCGCGGTAAATGAAGGAAATACTGGTGAGAACCCTGCTGAGAGTACTGGCGAAGACCTTTCAATGAATGACATAGGTGACAGTGAAACTGTTTTGGGTGATCGTGCCCGTTGGTTTAGAATACGAAAATTGATAAAGATGCTGTTCAGTTTAAAAAAACCTTGTGGAAGAGACAAAACCTGCAATTAAAAGAAAGCTGGGTTCATTTTCGCCGTATCAGTTTTTCTAATTTTTTGCAACCGACGATATAATTTCGAATACCCTAAATCAAAGTAATATATACTCAACTCAACAAAATATATCAGACGCACTTCACACCACACCCGACGAGATGAAACGCTTTATTGGCATAAACTATTTAATGTCAGTCCTCAAATATCCAAATGTGAAAATGTATTGGGGTGAGTTCGGCAAATTTTCACATTATGGAAGCCGTGGCATGAAATCGTCATGAAAAAGTTCGCCAGTTTTTGCACATTAGCAACAATAACGAGATGCCTTTCTGTCGAAATCGACGTGATCCATGTGCTGAGTAGCAGGTGGAAGAGCAACCAACATCAACCGCACAACTTCTGCGTCAATCAATAACAGAAAATCTTTATTGTGGAAATGATCGGTTACTCAAACTATTTTTAATATGTGATGACCTAGGATTTTGTTAAGGTTTCGAAATATATTTGGGGAACGAAGACAATCCGACAGAAAATGAGCCAAACTTAGGGGCATCAGCTAACGTTGTGGTTCGATTGTGTCGATCCGTACCCCGTTTCGTCAACCACTGTATATGTTTAATAATTACACAAGTCTTCCATTGCTAGCTTATCTACGCACTCAAGGCATACATGCATTGGGCACAGTTAGGCGTAATGGTTGCAAACTTCCAGAGAAAATGAAAAATCGCGGTGAAATGGACGAATGTGTCGGATCCTTTTTCTGGATCGTGATATCGACGGTTTCTTGTAAAGATACGAAAGTTGTAAACATGGCTTCAACACTAGCTGGCATAAAACCGTTTAAATTTAACGAAGGACCCACACCCGAACGCTCTCCTACTGTTGAAAGGTTTAATAAAAAAACCAAGTGTGTGGAAAAAATCGCATGCCCCAATGTTATACACGAATACAACAAATATATGGGAGGTGTGGATCTTATGGATTCTTCTCTAGGTGGGAGTCATATCCGCATCAAGTCATGTTAATGGGCAAATAGGTTGATATACCATATGTTTGATATGGCAATTATTAACTCTTGGATATTATACAAGCGACATTACTCCATTACGCCACGAACAACCAATATATTTAACCTCCACGAGTTCATTTGTGAAGTATCGCAAGTTCTTATGAAATCTGGAACCCAGTTACTAAATAGAGGGTGGAGAAGTAACATCGAAGAGGAGATTTCTGCAAAACGGGCACGTCCCAAAAGTGCTGCATTACCGCCCCGTGATATACGGTTGGATAACGTCGA
The DNA here is from genome assembly GCF_013731165.1 of Rhagoletis pomonella. Taxonomy (NCBI): domain Eukaryota; kingdom Metazoa; phylum Arthropoda; class Insecta; order Diptera; family Tephritidae; genus Rhagoletis; species Rhagoletis pomonella. Next base: position 29,567 of record NW_023458840.1, on the reverse strand, counting down.
ACATTTACACAAATTTATAGACAACGGAAACCCAAGATGCAAAGATCCTAATTGCTCATCACTTACACATGTTTATTGTATTAAATGCGGCGTATCTTTATGTTTCTCGTCAAAACAAAATTGTTTCCTGTATTTTCATACTAACTTATTATTTATTAATTCACAACTTTTTGCAAATGACATATAAAAAAAAATGAATTTAACAAGTAAAGAAGTATAAGTCCGGGCGAAACCGAACATTATATACCCGGCGCACATATTATCGTTTTTTCACCTTTCACCCAGCCAGCAAAATCATCGTAAACAAGCTCGTAATTGGATATTTTCTCGAAGAAAAACCGGATTAAAAATCGTTTATGATAGCCGTTTACGACTCTTTTTCGAACACTTTTTCGCTTTAAATTGTGCATCGCCTACGAGCAGTCGTAAACGGATCGAAAAAGCATTCGTATGCGAATCTTTTTACGTCCGTTTTTTAATTGTAAACGAGTCTCGTAAACGATTAATTTACGTTAAAAAAGCGTTTTTTTACACTGCTTTATCTACTGTTTTTGAATGCTAAAAATAAAGGCAATTAATAAATTCAAATTATTGTAGTTATTTTATTGAATGGAATTATAATTAATAAATATTTATAGTACCGGATCAAAGTATTGGCACAGAGAATTTTTCGCAATGTGTGCAAAGTTTTTTACTTGAATTTCTTTTCGCACATTTTTTTTTTAATATAGTTAGTATGAAGACCTACTTTCAAATCAGATTTTTGAGAAAAATTCTAAGTATGCAGTTTTATATCCTTTTATATTTTAGTATAACATAGTGCAAGCTTGAAGTTGCCAGAAAACCGCGTTGATTTTTGGCAAGTTTTTTACGCAGTTTCTTCCATGCAAATTATGTGCGACATTTTTTTCTTGTATGGAAGAAACTGCGTATAAAAAATTGCCAAAAAACAAAGAGGTTTTCTAGCTATTCAAGCGTGCACTTTATTATACTAAAATTAAATGGGCTATAAAACTACATACTTAGAATTTTTCTAAAAAATCTGATCTGAAAGTAGAACTTCATACTAGCTATATTTTTATAAAAAACAATTAGAGAAGAAATCAGAATAAAAAACTTTGCATTCATGGCTAATAATTCTCTGTGCCAATATTTTTTCCCGGCACTGTATATGTGAAGATATTTTCAGATAAATAAATATTAACAAACTATCTAATAACAATTTAACAATTAAATAAGAGGGGTTTAATATATATTATAAAGTAGCTGAATTTATTTCTTATCTTTTTTGCCGATAGGCTGCCAATTTTTTTTATGCCGGTCGTGTGCATATTGGAAGTGCTTCTTTGAAACAGAAATAAAAACTTCTTCGTCGGAGTTAAATTTTTGACGACAAGCACCTAAGAAAATAAAGTGAAAGATTAAACTCCATTGGAAATCGGAAAATTTAATTAAGTAAAAAGTGGTAATAAATAATATTATTATCCGTACTTCTTATTGCCGCAGTCGTTGCCAAACCAATAGCGCTGCTTTTGGTACCAGTTCCCTTCCACGAGAAAAGTTCTGCTACCTCATCTGTAATAATTTTCCGCCAGCACGTTCTTAAATATTTATCTACATTTAAAATATTTATAGCTTCGAGTTCAGAAACCTATAAAGTGCTTAAAGAATGCAATAAAAATTATTTTATTATGATTAATTTATGTTTTTAGTTACCAATAATTGTTGTTTTTCACTTGAACTCCCAAGGTCTTTTCCATATTCCATAAATGCATGCTTTTCCTTAAATGGGCTTCTTGGTAGATCGTCCTTTGCGTTTGCACCAGTCTGCCAATAAGTCACATACTTAATAACTTTCTTAAATTGAATATTTAACAAACTACTTACATACTTATAAAATATTGTGATTGAAGAAAAATTGTCAACAAAACTAAAATTTTTTCTTGTGCTGACAAATTACTACAAGCCTCTTTCTATTATATTTTTTTGTTTTATCGTTTACGAGCTTTTCTCTAACTTTTTGGCGATACGAGAATCCCTCGTAAAACATAATGTTCGTAAAATGACCGTTTTCTTGCTGGCTGGGCAGTAAACTGCATGATAAGCAAGAGTATTTTTCCAAACATTTCGATAATATACTATGATTTATTGAAATAATTGGACCAAGTTTGGTGGAAATCGGTAAGGCGGTTATCAATATACACTTACGTAGTAAGTAATCAATCATCTTGTGTCTTGTTAAGTGATTGTTGTAAGTTTAAGTTTAGCTTATTAAAAAATCGGAGTTTTCGTATTTCTGAAATGTACCGTTATATGGTAAGTGACAGTAATTTTGGTCCGATTTCAAAAATTTTCAGCATATTGCTTTTTCACGCCAAGATTGATAAATGTGCCGAGTTTGGTAGAAATTGGTAAACCGGTTACCGAGATACACATATGTAGGCATAAGTGGGCGGTGCCACGCCCATTTTCCAAAAATTTCGCTAATTATAATTTTCTGCTAAGAGGTTATTGTATATATCGATTTTGAGTAAATTAGCTTAAATAGTTATGTATTTATCGCAGTTTTCGCATATCTGTAAATTAAATTATATGGGAGGTGGGCGTGATTCTTGTCGGATTTCAAAAATTTTCAACAGGTTTCTTAGTCAAGCCCTAAGTAATGTTCTCTGCGAGTTTGGTGGGGATTGGTATAGGGACTACAGAGATACAGCTTTTTATCATAAGTGGGCGGGGCCACTCCCTTTTTCCAAAAATTTCATAACTGTCTTATTTTATGTCAAATTTCTACTTCGCATACCAACTTTCAACAATTTGGATCCAGTATTTGCGAAAATATCGTAGTGTTTGCATATTTCGAAAATACCGTTATATGGGAAGTGGGCGTGGTTATTGTACGATTCTGCGCAAAGGGAAACCTACTTACCAAATTTTGTTGATATATCTCAATTTTTTCTCGAGTTATCGTCTTCACGGACAGACACACGGACGGACGGACAGTCACCGCTTAAACGATTTCTCTTTTAATTCTGATCATTTATGTATATATATGTCTATATCTATCTCGATTCGTTTTGGCTGTTACAAACAACCGTTATGTGAACAAAATTATAATACCCTTGTGCGCTCGGGTATAAAAAAAAAAAAAACATTTTCTTTAAATATACTTCTCTAATGAACTCCTGATGGTTCCTCCAGGCACCAACTCAAAAAACTCCCACTAAAATCCAAACGCATCAATTGCACAAAAAATCGTTGAACAAACATTGCTTGGAATCAAGGTTTAGATCGCAAATCTAATTTTCGATAAAATCGGATATGTTAGGGTTAAGTTCAATTTTTATTTTTTATTTGTTAACTAACTTTATAAAGGTTGGGTTTGTTTTATGAATACACAGATTAATTCCATTTACGATTTTTTCCCTTCAAATAATTTTTCTAATTGTAAAAATATACAAAACTTAGTTTTCCGCGATAAATTTACAGAAGCGGCTAATGAACTGCGTTTATCATGGACTTGACTTAAGAAGCATATTAAAAGACTGTCAAAAATTTTTAATCACCCTAATCGAAGAACATTTGAAACGATTACCTAGTCAATTAAATCCTTTTAAAGGAGCTTTGATTTTTTTACCAGAAAAGTGTATTAATCACAAGAGGGCGAGTTTCAAGGATCTGCCAATTCACAATTTGACTTTGAAGGAAAAAAAGCAGCGGAAACTGAATATTTAAATCTTTTAACTTTCCCCTGGAATAACTTTTTTTAGAACGGCATTCCATCCGACTCTGAAGAATTTAGGATAATTGCTTACGGAGTGAAAACCGCATCAGGCAATAAAATGTTTCGAAATATAGGTAAAGTAGCCTTCATATTATTATCCTTGTCGCTCTCAAATGCTTTTGTTGAGCGCGTTTTTTCCGTAATGAATTCAACAAAAACTAAGATTCGAAATATTATGAGGTTGGAAAGCCTTAATTCAATAGTTCAAATAAAATGTTATATGAAGTGTCATCAGTCCGAGGGCTTGCAGATTTAATGTTTCTACTTCGATGGCGATTAAAAATACTTACGAACATTTACAACATGACAAAGGGTAGCGGAAGCATTTATTTCTATAAACGAATAATTAATAGGCAACAATAATTGACAAAATACAAATTTAAATGACAATTAGAAGCAAAGGAATGAAGCAAGGGCTAAAAACTGGGTGACCCATATTTACGAATTACAGACTAAAGTGCTGAACACATTGAAAACGACGAGTTAGAAGATTGAACGGGGGAATTCACAATGGTGCTACTCAATTTATCACATCCCCCACACCGTGGAACGCTTCGTTCCACCATTATTCTCCGCCACGTCCAGGATGGCCAATTTGGATGCAGGACGTCGTAACATACCACCGCAAGTGCGAACGTCAGCACAACGAACCTCACCATCAGTGCCTCTGTATACTTGCACCACTCTGCCCCGGCACCAACCCCTTCTTGGTGTGCTCGCCTCACAAATGAGTACTAAATCGCCGACCTGTAATGCCCTTGCTCGGCGGCACCACTTAACCCTTCGCGTCAACGTTGGCAGATATTGTGCTATCCAGCGTTTCCAGAAACGATCTCGGTATTGACGTGATATCCTCCACTGTTTACGCAGAGTGCACAATTTCTTGATAGGATCCCCAATGCTCGGAGTGTTAGCCGTGTTCTCCGAGCTCAACCAAAGTTGATTTGGCGTCAGTGGTTCTTCCTCTTCGCTGCTTACTGGAACGTGGGTTAGTGGCCTGGGATTGACAACGTTCTCGACTTCGATTAGCACGCTTATCAGCGTATGCTCTCTCGGGGATTCTTCTTTCAGAGTGTGCCACAGGGCTCGTTTGACACACTGCACTATTCGTTCCCTCGCTCCACCTTCTGACGGATTACTCGGACAGTTGAATATCCACTGAACTCCCCTCGATGACAGCTCGTCCTGGATCTTCTCGCAATAAAAGACTTCCGTGAACTTCTTAGCCTCCTTGTCTGCTCCAATAAAGTTTGTTCCGTTGTCAGAACGCAAACGTGCGGGCATTCCTCGTCTGTTGATAAAGTTGCGTATACATACTATTCAAGCGTCAGTCGAGAGATCCTGTGCCACTTCCAAATGGATGGCCCGCAGGTAAATAAGGCAACCCATCGCTTCTCCGTTCGTCGACCTATCGCAACGTTGATCAGCACGAAATAATCGAGGCCAGTAAACGTAACCGGTCGGGCATATGGCGTTAGACGGTCCTGCGGTAGTGATCCCATTAACGGTGCAACTAGTTTTGCTTTCGATACTTTGCACACGACACAATTAGTGACGACGGAACGCAGAACTTTACGAAGTCGTGGGATCCAGAATGTGCGGCGAATTTCGGCGATGGTTGCCTCTGTGTTTTGATGAAACATCTTATTGTGTTTGAAAGCGACTATCAACTTCGTAACTTCATGACCTGGTGGCAGGATAATTGGGCATTTGACCTAACGCGGAAGCCAAGTGACAGCATCAATTCTCCCGTAGACCCTTAGCAATCCATCTTCATCAACATAGGGACTTAGTTGATGTAATTCACTGTCACGCGCAACTAGTTGGTTCATGGCAATGCTATGTAACTCGGCGGCATACGTTTCCCTTTGAACCAAACGACTTAAGGTTATTTGTGCCTTTTCAATCTCTTCTGCTGTTAGTCCATATGTTTGCTGGCTTGGCTTCTGCTTTCTGCATCTCGAAATAAATCTAAGGATATAAGCGATAGTACGTCTAAGCTTGGTAAACGATGAAAATTGATTAAAGTCGATTAGAGTGTTACGCGCAACCATTAACGCAAATCTCGGTTTGATCTCCTCGTCATCGTTACCTACAGTCTTTACTTTTGTGGCGGAGACAAAAACAGGCCAATGCTCTCGTATGTCTTTAAGAAATGTTGGCCCACTGAACCAGCACGATGATGGGGAGAAGTCTATCGGGCCCTTGGCACGCGTAGCTTCATCAGCTGCATTGTCGGCCGTGGGCACCCATCTCCAATTGCTCGGCTTAGATTCGTCAAGAATCTCTGCAACACTGTGCGCGACAAAGGGCTTGTATCTGCGGTGCTCGCTATTTATCCAATGTAGGACGGTGCTTGAATCGCTCCATAGAAAAAACTCATTTATTTTTAACGAATGTTCCTGAAAGATAATTTTCTTTAACCTCACACCCAGAACAGCTGCTTGAAGTTCAAGACGCGGAATCGTTAGAGGCTTCAATGGAGTCTTAGCGCTTACCAACGACATACCTATCTTGCCACAATCTGTTATGTACCTCCAATAGCCTACCGCTGCGAATGCGTGCTCACTTGCGTCAACAAATATGTGCAGTTGCAATTGCTTTATAGTTTTATTGTCGAAATAATGGCGCGGAATGTGGCATTGTGTTACGTTGGGAATTTGCTTTCGGAACCGCTCCCATGGTGAGTTGACTTCAACTGATCCGATAACTCCAAACTTTTCTTAGTATGAACTTCGCCACGATCGTGAGTGGCAAAAAAAGCCTTTGGGATCAAATATCGACATAACAATACTAAGAAGTTCTCGTTTTGTTGGGTTTTTCGACCCATCTAAGACAGTCTTGTCAGTATAGTTGAATTTTACCTCGAAGTTGAAATCGTCACTGCTGGGTCGCCAGTACATCCCCAAAATTTTTTCAGGTGAAAAGGTTTCTCTTCGTTGGATGTTCAGTGCAACTTCGTCGCATCCCAGTGACTTTGAGACATCAGGCGAATTCGAGGCGAAGTGACGTAGGGTAAACCCTTGCTGGAACATTTCCATGACATCGCCACATACTGCCACTGTGCCTTCGCGAAAATGGAACAGTATTGCGTGGAGCGGACGGTAATGCTGTGGTCCTTTCAACAGGTTTGAGGTGAGTGACGTTCCATTCGAACAAGCTGCCGCGTCAAAAACAAACCGCAGTTTCGTCGGTTTATTAGGATTGAGGACTGCAAAATGTGGCAGGTACCAATTCCTCGGATGGTACGTAGTGGCTTCTTCAGCAAGCATTTTGCGGGCGTACCCCTTTCTAAGATAACTGTCGATTATCCCTTTGTATGCTGTGACAAACTCTACATTACGTTTCATTTTGCGCTCAATGCCAACCAATCTCTTCAAGGCCATCGTGTAACTTTCCGGCAACACAATGCCATCTGTTTTCCACAGCAGACCTACTTGAAACCTTCCGTTGATCTGTTGAGTAGTAGCTTCCAAGATTTCCTTGGCACGTATGTCCCCAGCACTTGGTATCGGGGATACAGCTTTCACACAAAAGTTTTCCGTTTCAAAATAGTCAGCTACCATATCGTGAAGCTCCGACTCCTTCGGCGAACACACCATCAGGCACGTAGCATTTGGATTGTATGCCCTATTGGAAGGCCCAAAGATGACCCAACCAAGCTCGGTATTAGCTGCATACGAACCATATCCTCCAATGCACATGGTCTCAGTAGGCAGCCCAAGGTGGCAGTGATCTAAACGTATAAGGAGCTTCGGCGTAACGTCATAGTACAACAAAGGGTTAAATTTATTGCTACTCTTTAGATTAACTAAATCTTTTTCTAACAAGGTTTGCGTAGGTAGATGAAGATTGCTTACTCCGTAGACGTTACGTAACGTATGCCTTTTCCCCAACCCACGCCGATTTACATAAAGATCAACTAAAACCGTGGGCTCCTGGATTGCTCTACCTCCAAACCACTGTATGCCCAGCTGCTTACGTTGACCACTGAAGCCTAACACTTCCAGTATTTCTTTTTCGATCATTGTCACTGACGATCCCTCATCCAGTAATGAGTAGGTATCTATACTTTTAGATGGCCCATGAAGGGTCACAGGCAAAACCCGAAAAAGTAATTTATTGTTGGGATGGTTGTTGGCTTTGCAACTTAAAATTGCCTCATTTGTGGGGATGGAAGTCTGAGTTGGACTATTTGTCGTGGGCCCACCTGTATCTGTTGATCTTGCAATTCGTTGTTCATGTAAAAGTTTGCTGTGTTTTTTACCACAGCCATTTATTGCACATGTCTTTCTTCTGTGGCAATCTCGAGTAGAATGGCCACAGTTTAAGCAACTAAAACAGAGTCGGTGTCTCTTAACCATAGACCACCGATCTGCTAAGTTGGCATCTAAAAGTCGCATGCACTCGAAAGCTCTATGCTTGGCACTACATACGGGGCACTTCATGGAACTTGTGGAGTTGTCACGTTGAATCTCAGCTACATGAAAAACTGGTCGACGTCGATATTCTCGCTGTTCATGGTCTAGCACAACGGAAACTAAAGCGGCATTTTCTGACAGCCAGTCACTAAAGTGTTCTATATTTGGATACGGTGAAAGGGTTGCTGCACGTCTGGCCCATTCAAACTTTTTGCTCATAGGCAACTTCCCTACCAACTCCTCCAACAGCGTTGGATTAGCTAAATGTTGCTCACCATTGATTTATTTTAAAAATATAGCAAGATTTTTTGTTGTGGTAGCAAATTGCACAAGTTTGCCCACATTATTTTCCGAAATCGGATTAATTTCTCGGATTTACTTCAACTGGCTACGGCTGGCTCAGAGTGTCAGGATGACCAAAACGTGCGCGCAAATGTTCGACGGCAGCATTAACATTATTTGGGTGAATCAAAAGGGATTTTACCACATCCCGAGCTTCACCCCTAAGGCACTTATAAAGGCGTTGATTATTTTCAAAATTCGTGTAACTATATGCTGCAGTGGACTCGACGTACGCTGTATAAAAAATTGCCAGTCTTCCGGTTGACCAGAAAACTCCGGAAGGTCGATAAGTTTTTTGTGTGGAATTGTGGAACCGAAAATATTTAATTGGTTGTTCGCAGCTCTTTGCCGCTGTATAGCGGAATCAACCGAACTAGAAGTAAGCGAGTTGGTATAGGTATTATTTAAACTTGTTGAAACAAATGTTGTTGGATGTATATACATCGGTTGCGTAGGCATATTTTCTTGCGATGCATTAACAAGCATGTTGCTGTAATGCTACTGCATGTGTGCGGCAGTATGTGATTGACTTGAAATTGTTGTTGGCACGGCGCCACTTTCGTCCGGTGTAACTGTAGTGACCGAAAAAACGTTATTTGGCCTATCTAACAAATTCCTATCTTTCTCCAATTCTGATTTGCCTAACCTAACTTCTGTTTCTTTAAGTTGGCGCTGTAAAATGGCGATTTGATTTTGCATACAGACAAGCATGCTCTCTGAGGCTACGATGGCGCACTGGCATACACTGCTGCGGGGAAGACTGACTCTGGACTGGCGACAACGGCTTCAGCAGAAGCGACGGTGGGAATGGCGGTTGATTTCCCGGCGGTACCATTATTGTGCGTGGAGCTGGCATTTGACTCCACTTGGGGCTTAGGTACAGGTTGGGTAGGGTACGTTTGTTGTTGGCCGAAGTTAGGCAGCCCAGAATCGTCTGTAGGGTTGTTCAGCAACTCTATGCTCGGTTCATTCGTGGTGGTGGCAGAGGGTATATGCAAAGTATGAGAGAGACGTTGTAAAGGTCGTACTTTGTGGCTTGATAGCGGTTGCAGATCTATTCCCTGCAGCAGGCACAGTTCCCGACAACGTGGTGGCGGTTGCAGGTCTATTCACTGCAGCATTCACAGTTCCCGACAACGTGGTGGAGTTGCAGATCGATTCCGTGGAGCGGGCACAATTCTTGACGTGACGACGGTTTTGTTTATTGATGATTGCATGTTTCTAGCCCTCCGGTGGGGTGGCGTGCATTCCATTCGCGGCACACTTTAAAATTACTTCCCTTTTACAGCACAAGAAAAAAACTGTAAATCACAGGCAATGGCGGACTTCAACAGTTAGGCAGACAATAGTCAAACGAGTGGCATTCACAAAAAGGCGGCAAATTCGCAGAACTTGTGAAAACTGCGAAATAAAGATGTCATCTGTCCGAGGGCTTACAGATTTAAAGTTTCCACTTCGATGGCGATTAAAAACACTTACGAACATTTACAATATGACAAAGGGTAGCGGAAGCATTTATTTCTATAAATGAACAATTAATAGGCAACAATAATTGACAAAATACACTAAATAAGGAAAGGTTTACTCACCGCATATGTATATGTAATACTTCTATATTGGCAGTAAGCTAACTTCTCAATGTGCATGATTCAATAACACAAGGTTATGTATTTTGTGACAGCTAAAATTTGACACTCCTTTATCTAGATTTGTATTTTGGAAGTAGGAGAAAGGGGAAGGATGTGATCGCCTTTTGCGAAAACCGCAGTAGAAAGGTACTAAGAAAGTGCGCAAAGTATACAATTATAAGTAAAATCTGTATTATGAATTATATGTGAATTTGCAATATATTTGGTTTTTTAATGGAAATACTAAGCAATACGTAAAATAATAGATAGACCCTGTCAAAATTATCTAGCGCAAGTAAAATTTAAGACGTTTTAGAAGGTTACAATTAAATTCCTTGATTTTTTTTAACATTAATATCTTATGAACCACATAACCGATTAAAAAACTAATAACGTCACCATAAAGATAATCAATTTATCTTGCAGTTGAAATACATAATTTAAATTCTTTTAATATATTTAAACCAAAACCACTAAAAAACGAACATATGTTATTTTTTCATGAAATAACCATTTTTGAAAAAACTGCATGATTAATGGTAAAGAAATTTATATTATTTAGAAGGTACAAGCTATTATCTTTAATTCCATATTCATATTTTATCATGATCTACGTTTGGGTTTTAAGAATTAAGTGATAATAAAAAATATAAGTAAACAAAGCAAATAACCCTCTTATATCTTCTTTCTTTATTACCTGCGCCAAATAAATTTGGTATCGTTGAGATCAGCGTAAAAAGTTCTATCAATCGGCACTTTTGGTTATTTTATAGCTAAACGGTCGCTATTCTAGACTTCTTCCAGAAATTTACGCTAACGAAGCTGATCCCAACGAATATTTAGTATGAAGAATTTTTGGTTTTACTACTAATATAACTAGAAACTGTAGAGTGTGCAACATTTTGCACAAGTAAAGGAGCTGATTTTATGCGTGGGAGCGAGAAGACTGTTTTATTACAAAACCTTTCTATTATTGAATCATGCTCAATGTGTAAGCATTCCGAAATCAAAGCGAGACAGTCTAGTACCGTTTTTGTCAATGTATTGTGTACTTGAGTGCCGTCTTTGTATATGCATTGTATACATGCCCTGCAAAAAGTGGGACTAGGTTAAGTACTAGTACAGGACCACACTACTTTGTAACCAACACTAGTAACCAAAATGGTCCAAATATATGGAGAAAATATGGTTACTTGTGCTCATACTTTAAAACTACGACCCAGTGGACCACCTGGTCCTCAAATTTGTGCAGGGTGTTTATTTATAAACGTATGTGTTCCTTTTCTTTCGTACGTGTTTATTGATATATCTGTACTGTAGTGTTTTCGGACGGTACTAGCTCTTACTACCAATATAGGAGTATTACATATATGACTCACCGCAAATTTAAATGACAATTAGAAGTAAAGGAATGAAGCAAGGGCTAAAAACTGGGTGACCTATATTTACGAATTACAAACTAAAGTGCTGAACACATTGAAAACGACGAGTTATAAGATTGAATGGGGAATTCACAATGGTGCTACTCAATTTATCACATGAAGGCTAATAGTTTCTGCTGCAAAACGTTTCCCATATCAAACAGTATGTTATCAAGGTTGAATAGCTCAATGACAACAACACAAATGTAAATGATTCAGACACTATTTGTGATTTTGAAAAAATTGTATAAATCCCCTTATTATAGGTTTTTATTTAATTTTTAGCGCCGAGCTCTTAAAAGCGGATTGTGGGATTAATCTATTAATATGAGTTATAATAAATGTCCTATTGCAAAATGTGTTGAAAAAAATATTTTTAAATGTTATGCGTATTTTTAAAGAAAATTGTTTGTACATCACTATTATATAAGTGATTTTTGTTATTTATTATTACCTTGTGAAGGTATTATATTCGTTTTTGGTTTAAAAAACTATTTCATTTTTAAAATTAAAGATTTGTCAAATCGGTTTCATGAATTTTATTAAAAAACAAATTTGGCGATTTTTGGTGATTTTTTTTTAAAAATTGCGCTTTTTTTTAACAATCTGTACACCCTGATATCAACCAACATAGGTCATATTTTGAGAATATTGAGAAGGAATCGAGTTCTCTACAAATTTGTTCTCTACCTTTTTCGAGAGAAATGCAAAATTCGGGCGAGTAATAATAAAACACGTTTATATTTAATACAATACATCAACTTTATTTTAATCAAGAATATAGCAACTGATTGCTTAAATGTCCAAACATCAAATGAATCAGAAGTCATAATGTAAAGAGTTGGGAAGCTGGAAGTAGTAAAATAATTGAAGGTCATTTGAAAGTTAAATATTGCAGTAATTCAATAGTATAGAACAAATGTATGAAATAGGAACATTTACAGAAAGTAGAAGAAATTATGTTTAGAATATGTGTAGGTATATATACATATGTACATCTATGTTCATGCACATAGCAATATTTTGTAGTTGGGTTAAATAGGGTGATTGATAACGATAGGTAACTTCTCCATCGTTAGAATTGAAGATATATATTAAATTCTAATTAACCTACTTCGAAAAAGGAGGAGGTTGTCAATTCGTCGGAATATACATATATATTTAAAATTTTTTTATTACTTGTTTTACAATTCAATTTGAAAATTTTGTTACATAAAATTAATAAAATATAGTGCATACATTTAGTTATATTTAAACTTCTGTCTCGAGAACTTTATCGTGTTTGAATTTTCTTTTAATATTTGAGCTATGGATATTTGTTAATTTAGATATTTTGTATTTCGGTTGCTCCTTCTGTCTTAGAGCTTTATAATTTTTTATATAACCATCAGTCCTTTTCTCTAAATAATTTTCTCTAGTTTTATTTTTTTATTGATATATTTTTGTTTGTTTAATAGAATATTTTCATATACTTTCTGCTTATTACAATTTCCAAGTTCAATATTTATTGGTTTTTCCTTTGTAACTGAATGATATGTATTATTATAGTACTCTATGGCTTTGCTGATTTTATCCTTAACATTCAACAATTTTTGCTCTATAGTCAGCACTCTCATTTTTTCAGAAATAGTATTATGCAGTCTCTCGATGTCGGCGTTGCCAGTATGGCTGTTAGGCTTCGTTAGATGAAGATCTATGTTTTCTGTTTTTAAATATTCTTTTATGTTAATACTTTTGAATTCGTTATCGCAAATTAATTTATGGAAATTCCCTTTTTGAGGTTTAAAAAGTCTAATTTTTTCTATCACATTTTGGCTGTTTCTATCTTCTAAATAATAAGCAACAGCAAATTTTGAAAAGCGGTCAATAAACGTCAAGAAATTTTACTTTGAATTTGTGTAAACATCCATATGTATTATTTGCTTAATATCTGTTGGAGTTTCGGTGAAGTGGAATTTAGCTTTAATTGGATTTCGATCGAATTTAGATTTAGTACAAGTAGAACAATTATTAATATATTTTTGGATTGAGATTTTCAAATTAGCAATATATATTAGCTTTTTTAGACCAAAATAATTTTCATCAATGCCAGTGTGACCAGTTTCATTCTTATGGTAATTATGAATTTCTTTATAAGCTTCTTCTTCTGTTTCAATATCTTTTGCATGGTATGAGCAACGAACGAATCTGATATTTTTAAAGCCTCCAAATAATTCTATTATTTTATTTTGTAAAAAGCTATACTGATTGTCGTCTAACTCTGTATATATTCCTATTTTACCTTTAGTTAAATGTTTTTTTTTTTCAAGTAGTTTAGACTACTTTCTAAGTCAGAAGAATTTATAAGGATCTTTTTATTTTTGTTCTTTAGTTCCGTATCTTTGGTCTTACGCTCTGTTAAGATTATTTGAGTTTTGAACCTGCTTACCACAGTTTCTAAAATTGGAATGTGATCATGAAAGTCTTCAGCTTGTGAGTGAATGGTATCTAAATCGTCCGATGTATTATTATATAAAGAAGCTGTAGAGGCAGCTATCATATTAATTTCATTAGTATCTGCGTTGATTCTGCTTAGAAAGTCTGCCACGAGATTTTCTTTCCCTTTAATATAGTTTACGTTGATACTAAACTCGCTTAATCTAATAAGCCAACGATGGAGCCTTGGACTCATTTTCCCCTGAGATTTTATGAAAAGCCACTTCAAAGGCTGGTGGTCAGATAGAATTTCAAATTAAGTACCGTACAAATATGGTCGAAAATAGCCGGTGGCCCAAACAATACCAAGTAGCTCTCGTTCTGTGGCCGAATAATTTTTCTCATGGTCATTCAGCGTTCTACTTGCGTAGCATATTGGATGACCATCTTGTTGCAAAACGGCACCAAGAGCATCACAATTTGCATCTGTGACGAGCTGAAATTCTTTATGAAAGGCCGGATACTTCAGTACCGGCGATTCTGTTATTATTTTTTTCAATTTTTCAAATGAGTTTATATAATTTGGATCGTTAACATTTAGTTTAACTCCTTTTTTCAAGTGCCTTATCATCGGATAAGCCACCCTTGACAAATCGTTCATGAACTTCCGGTAGTAGCCTGTGACGCTAAGAAACGATTTAATTTGTTTCGCGGATTTTGGCAGTTCTAACTTTAAAATTTGGTCAACTTTAGTTAAATTTGGCTTAATGCCTTCAGGTGTCAGGATATGGCCTAAGTACAGAGTCTCTTTAGCGAAGAACTTGCATTTATTGATTTGAATCTTCAAGTGGGCTTCGCTGAGTTTCGCAAGCACTCGAGAAATATCACTTATGAGTTCCTGGAGACTTGTAGAAAAAATCAAAATATCGTCCAAATAGACAGCACATATTTTATTTATCAAGTCTCGCAAGATGCTGTTTATAAGCCTTTGGAAGGTGGCTGGCGCATTCTTCAAATACGAATGAACTCGTAATGTCCATACGGACTGGAAAAGGCAGTTTTCATCCGGTCTTCTTCTTTAAGAAGAATTTGGTGAAACCCTTTAGCCAAATCGATTGTCGTAAAGTATTGCGCTCGTCCCAATTTGTCCAAAATACTTTCTGTATTCCGTATGGGAAATTTGTCATCGACTGTTATATTGTTTAAGGCTCGATAGTCGACCACAATCCTCCACTTCTTTTCACCTGAACTGTCGAACTTCTTAGGGACGATCAATAAGGGACTATTGTAAGGTGAATTACTTTCCTGAATAATATTTTGTTTAAGCATGTCTTCAATTTGCCTACATATCTCTTTTCCGTGTATTTGTGGATAACGATACATCTTTGAATATACTGGTCTGACAGATGTAGTTTTAATTACGTGTTCTATGATATTAGTATTACTAAGATTTTGTCCTTCTACATAAATAAAATAAATATGAGTCAAGGATTATTTCCAAAGCCTGTTCGTCTTGTAAATTTAAGCCGTGAAACAAATGATCAAGAACCTGCTTATCAATATCGATATCTTCTACGATAATAATTTCATTGAAATTAAAGGGGTTTGGTTGGTAGAAATTTATTTTACTACCATTTAACGTAAGTGTTTGGTTATGCATGTCTATAATATCATTCATCGGTGTCAATATATTTTTCCCAATGAATGCATTAAAATATTTACCTTTAAAATCGGTTAGTTTCCATGCCATAGTTGAGTCCTCATTAAATTCTAAAGGAACATTTGTTACTATTTCGTGTGTAATACGAGTGCTGTTATTCAATGACGTCAGATTTATATTTTGCATAAGTGGTATTCTTTTATATTTTGGAAATTTATTTATATCAATTAAAGAGGTAGTTGCTCCTGTATCTATCAATGCTATGAGCTTTTCATTGTCGATAGTTAATTGAATCAATGGTAGTGCTTTTTTGAGCTATTGTACAAAAATTTAAATGATCTTCGCCGTTCGGAGCATAAGAACCACACTGCACATCGGCCTGCAAATTATCTACTTCCATTGAAGTGTTAGTATTGTTGTTGTTGCCACTGTGGTGTTGAGCGGAAGAAGCTAAATAATTACGATTACCACCCCGCGTTTGAGTAGGTTGATACCACGATTGAGAGAAATAGAGATTGCGCCAATCGCGGTACCGCTAATCCGCTCTTTGTAATTTTGACAGAATGAGCTGTGTGCGTGACGTCATCTTGGTGCAATTGTTGAATGTGAGCATACGAAAAAACCAAATAACAGTTTTAATATTTGTGCGTTAATATTTCTGCGTAGTATTAAACAATTATTGAGACATTAAAAAGCAAAATGAAGTGTGTATGTGGCAAAGTGTAATAGTGCAAACAAAAGGAAAGCGTGCGATATAAGTTTTTTTTTCGTTTCCTACGGACGCAAACCTGGGGAAAAAGTGGAAGCAGTTCTGCCGGGGAGGGCATGCATTAAACACCAAATCGAGCTTTGTGCTGTGTGTGAGCTATGAGCTTCTACATGGAACTATGTTGGCCTTTCCTTGGTGAATCGCAGTAGGTATATTTCCATGGTCAATGTAGACAGTTGCTGGTTTAGTTTGCTGGCAACGGCTTACATACAAAAGCAGTTTCTACAGGAAATAGATACATGAACTTCACTACCTACTTATTATTGTTAGTACCTGATTTTTTTAGTGCTGGTATGAGGTAATGCACCAGTGGATAAGGTCGCCAGGCGCTAATTCAAGCGGCATCTTACCGCGCTGTGACGTACCTAATACAATACAGTGCCCAAATTATTATACATTTAAAAGTTCAACTTAAATTATGTTTTACTGACATAGAATATTTGCTTCCAAAAAAGCCACACTCATGCATCCTCTCGAAAATGGTACAAAAGTCATAAAATAAAAGCTGTGGAGTCAACAGCTGCGGAGTTTATGGTGGTTGGCTACCGTCCACAAATATAAATATGCACTCTGCTTGCCTTTTTAAAATGGCACGTCCAAAAATTCACTTTGCTGCACACCTTCCTTTTGGTCTACATGAAATTGCAAACACTGTTAATACATCCATTTTTTCATGTGCTAAAAATCGTACTTCTCTAAAGGGCTACATGTCCAAAATTATTGCTACGTGTTCCTAATTAATCAATCTTTGTATATTTATTGATTCCTGCAAAATTGGGCCATGTAATATTAAAATTAACACATTTTTCTGCATTGTTTACATATGTTCATATGGGTTTTGGCATTTCTCTCTCGCAAATGCACCAAGATGACGTCACGCAAAAATTACGCTCAAAAATCCTCTCTCATTGGCGCAATCTTGTATTCTATCATTCTTGGGTTGATACTGTGTTGGGAAAGAGTTGTTATAAGAGTTCAAAGCTCTCTGCGAAGTGTTATATTTATTTTGATTATTGAAGCCCTGGCAGTTTATGATATACTTGATTATTTGTTGAATATTTAGTGTAAGGTAAAATTGAACTTGGATATTGTGAATTTTGGTTTTGTTGGATACTGTTAAATTTTCTGGAATTTCTTAAATCTGGTTTACTCTCATTGCGAATTAAACCATTTTCTTCTAAAATTTGAAAAGCATCTCTAATATTTGTTGACTTACTATTTATAATGACTGAAGCTCGATTAACATCAAAATTATTTAAAAAGGTGCGTAATATAAATTTATCCACACGTTGCGGCTCATATTCTACTGGCTTTTCGTTATCAAATTCAAACTTTTCATTAATCTTACAACAAATATCACAAAGATACTTAAAATAAGTCACTATACCGTTGTTGATAGTTGCGTGCGCATATTTATACAGCTCGTCGTAAGATTCTTTTATGCCAAAATTTTTTACCAAAGCTCGTTTTACATTTTCCCATGTTGGCGACGCACCCAGTGAACGAAATATACGCAGAGCCGGCGCTTGTATTTTGTTGAGAATCACTCTTTGATGTATGTAAGACTGTAATGTAGTGTTCTCTCCAACCAGCGCTTGCACTGACTCGACTTCTCTGATAAACGATGATAAAGCGTAGGTGTTGTCACCTTTGAATATTTGGATGGTTTGAGCATCTTTTATAACATCACTCACAGACATTGACATGGTTGCGCTACTAGTCAATTATTAAGCACTTTGTAAATTGTTCTTGTAATTGCAGTCGCAATCTTTGTTAAGGTGTAACTTAAATTAATTGTTTTTACTCAGTATCTTTCAGTTCAAAGTTATATCACTGTTATTTTCGACGATATATGTATATATACATAGTGTGACCAACTGTACGTAAATGACACGTACAGTACGTAAATTTGTAGCCATGTACCCAGTACCGAAGCTAACCACAAAATCACGAAAATGTACGTAAATTGAATCGAAGAAATATTGTTTTACGTAAATTTTATCGATAGGAGCACCCAACATACATACGTACATGCAAATTTTGACTAAAAAAAATATTATAATGAATCGGTTGATGGAAAGTGTAAACACCTCATTAAAAACCCGTCAAAATGATGATAAAATACCCAACACTGGCAACGCTGTCTGCTAAATTCTTTATTTGTGTTTTTCTTGTGTCCGTTAAGGGTGGGTAACTCACCAAATTTATAGGAGTTGAGTCAATGACTCCAACTCACCTTAGGGAGTCAGTTCATTCAACTACTGACTCTGAATATTAAACTCATTAGTATCGCAGACTCGTTTTGAGACATAAGTGCGGTATAGCGGCCGTTGAGATAAAACAAAAATTAAAAGTGAGCGTATTGAACGCGTATTTTCTTTGATCAATCAGATTTGGAGCGACGAGAAATCACAACTGAAATTGAGACATTGCGAGGTCTTTTGTTTGTTCGAAATTGCATCAGATGGAAAATACGCGTTCAGGAAAACTACTCAAGACCAATGAATTGATTACATAGGCCGACATTTCTGTAATTTAGCAGCAATGCATTATTTCAGCTTTGACTGTATGTATGTACCTAAATATTTCTCAATTCGCAAATAAATATGCTGAAGTTTGTACGTCAAAAATGTGTTTGGATATCGACTAATAAACAGCAATAAAATCGTTTCCAAAATTTTTCTTTAAAATTTTGTGTTGCTACAATCTTTTGTGTACGTAAATGAGCTTTTGGAAAAGTGGTCACACTATATATACATATATGCTCATGTGCATTATTTTAAACGGGATGCCTTTAAGGGCAAACAGGCTAGCGTTTTTGGTTTTTTATATTTTTTTTTATGTTGGGGAAACAACACGGTGTCTTTTTACTGACTTATACACATTTCTTTATAAATTTTCTAATTTCCGTTTAACTTAAGTTAAGCAATATGCTTTCGGTTCTCCGTTGACTGCGCCAGTAATAATAAAACACGTTTATATTTAATACAATACATCAACTTTATTTTAATCAAGAATATAGCAACTGATTGCTCAAATGTCCAAACATAGAATGAATCAGTAGTCATAATGTAAAGAGTTGGGAAGCTGGGAGTAGTAAAATAATTGAAGGTCGTTTGAAAGTTAAATATTACAGTAATTCAATAGTATAGAAGAAATGTATGAAATAGGAACGTTTACAGAAAGTAGGAGAAATTATGTTTAGAATATATGTACATCTATGTGCATGCACATAGCAATATTTTGTAGTTGGGTTAAATAGGGTGAGTGATAACGATAGGGTGATAGGGTGAGTGATAACTCGCGCAAATCGAAAGAAACACAAAATCCAAGATGGTGGACATTTCCCATATCGCAATTGGGGGAAAAATTTTAATTTCGTGTTCACTTAACCAGGAGACACCAAACTGCGTTAAAAAAATTCTTCCTGAAATTTTTTCGTTGAAAAAATCTGAAGTGATCGGGCTAATTAGTTATCATGAATGACTTATATTTTTGCACATGCTTTTGCGTTTGTGTATGTTTTTGCAATTAAGATTTCTTAGGAAGAAGGCTTACTGAACATATTGTGCAATATGCTCGAGTTTCATTGGAGGTGGATACTGACGGACAGTGTTGCCATTTTAGCCGTTTTCCGGCTAGATTTAGCCGGTTGCGATAGCAAACAGTCGGAGAAATTTCGATTTAGCCAGCAGCCGATTCGTTAGCCGTTTTGCAGAAAAAAATTAGCCGTTTTTAGCCGATTTTGCTACTTGCCTTGTTTTCTTAAATTTCAAATATGTATATATGTTTCCATTTTTGACTAACCGACCCAAAATCTATTAGAAATGGCTACTAGCCTTATCGTGGAGAAAATTTTCATGTCAGGCAGGGTTGTATGAAATTGGGCCGATTTCGCTTATTTTTATTTTAAACGAAGAAGGGATTTTCTTCATAAAATGTTTGTTATAAATGTCTTAATTTTAAGTGTGAAGTTTTATTCGCAAACTTAGAAAATAAGGAATTGTTTCACTGTTAAGGCACTTAAGATGCGTTTGTGTTTGGATATAATGCCAACAAACAGAATAAATATTACATGTCTTCCCAGATAGCGCATATTCAATTCTGCCTAAATTACAAAACATCATTTTTGCCCACTCCCAAAGGTTTAAGGCAGAGGTGGGCATTTTTTGATTTTCCAAACACATGTAATTGGGCTTCAAAATGCTGCTTGCTGCGACGTCGACACATGTATACTATCATCGTCTTCGTGTGTCTTACGATAATTGACGTTTGACTGATGCTTCGCTGGTACTTCGGCAAAGCAAACCAAATCAGTTGCTGTTGACAGCAGTGATCGGACTCCTACCACATTGTGGTAGATCTGCCACTTTATTGAGCATCTACCACACAAGGTCTGAAATCTACCACATATTCGCGTTTTTGAGTAGTTTTATTTTCGCTCGACATAATTTTCTTAATTTTAAGAGCGAAAATTGTCCAACACTAAACACTAACACCAGGCAGAATGGGAAGATAAAATAAACGGTAAAATAGTAAATTTTCTCAATATTAAAATTTTCGACAGGAAACGTGACTTTATTGTGTTAAATTGCAAAATATATGATTTATAAAAAAGAATTAGTAGCGAAAATGTTAAAAAATGGCGATTTTGGTGAACGCATTAGCAAATTGAAGTACATCTAAGGTTTCTGAGGTGTTGTTTACTTTTACTTGAGAATTGCCAAAATCGGCAAATCCCAAGTAGCGGTTTCTGGAACGTGCCACATTTGTTCGCTGCATCGTGATGTGATAAAAAAAAAAAGCTGGCAGCACTCCGCAAGGTTGCAGAAATCTTTCAAAATATGTGCGAAAAATATCTTAATATGGAAGGAACTGCTTTACACTGTCAAGCAAAAAAAATTGGCGAAACTCAACGCAATTTCAAGCAACTTGAATCTTGCACTTTATTATACTAAAATAGATTTTTTTTTAGATTCTAATTAAAATGTTTGCAATGTAGGTGAAACCTTGCAGATTTTTTTTTTAATTTTTGTACAAATTTTTATCCAAAACCTACCACATTTTTTCCAGATTCTACCACACAAAATTTTTAAGTCCGATCACTGGTTGACAGTATTCGCACGCTAAAGTTTTTGAAGTGGAACTTCTTAATGGAGTTCGAAGATGTGTGCGTTAAATCAAGGCACATTAAACAGGTAGTAGCATGATAAAAACATAACAAGGTAACCATCTGACGTTTGCCAGAAATATAATTTAAAAATTCAAAACTCAAACTCACACAAACATTCTCATTTTCAATCTCAAAGAACAACAATTGTGAACAATATATTTATTTTTCTTTCAGTTTTATATGATTTTAAAATGCTTGCAATCGTCAGAAAAAAATCATGGCCGACGAACTCTGAGAATGAATTTACTTTATTAGAGCAAAAACAACATTTACGTGTATTTTGAGGTTGCTTCTGGTCTCTAAAGCTCAAAAAATTATTCACGATTTTTTTAAGATCGAATTGTGCCATGTGGAATACAAACAAAAATTTTACCAATGCAATTTTAAATAAAAAAAATAAAAATTGCTGCAACTTTCTTTCTGGGTCAATTTGTTTACATCCAGAGGCATCGATCCATCCTTTGCAAGGCCCAGTATTCAGCGTTTGGGATCCTTAGTTAGACGAACGTACCAAAAACTGATTTTCAATAGCGTCCTTTGTATAAAAAAAGGTTTAACATGCAAATAGATTTTGACAATTTAAAATTTTTATTAAAAGAAATAGAAAGGATTTGACATTTTAGAGGCCAAATAATTTGAAATTTGTGCGTTCGCATAAAATAAACAAAAAGTTAGAGATGGAAGAGTGAGCAAATTAACAAGAGGTTTTAAGATTTGGTAGTTTTTTAGCTTACGGTGGTAGATGTACTAGAAATGTAATTTAGAAAAGAAAAGTGCAATCTCTTTCACAAATGTGGTACAATCCGAGCACTGGCTGCTGAGCAAGATTTCGATGCTACGCACACAAGCGCATGCGTGTGATAGTGTGAGTTTGCCCATCTCTGGTTTAAGGTAAGGGAAAAATTGATATTTTCAAGCACTATGTACACATATGTATTTTTTGAAACGAACTTTTTGCTGAGAACTTATTTAAATTTCAAAAACCGAATGCCAACTGAATTAAAGGAACCAATACTGAAGTGAGTCAAAATGAAAATAAAAGAGCACAAATTTTTATGTAAAGCAAAACTCTCTCTGAATCCTACGAGACATCTTTCCGGTCATATGACCGGTCATCCAAATGGGAGATCTGCAGTTTTTTGGCATCAGGATTGAAGGGATTTCTGAGAAATCTGACCAGTTCTTTTGTGTAACTGTGATTTTGCATCCCTTGTCAACCTATGGCCTCGGTTGATGTCAACTTAAGGTCGTTGTTTTACTGCCTTAAAATTGAAGGCAAATTTTTACAGCGTTTTTTATGTGTATTGGTTTCTATTTGAGTGTATTGAGAATCGGTCAGTCTGAAAAGGCCTTGTAGGGAAGACAATAGGTTTGTTCGTCGAAAATCCAGCGGGAATTATCACTCAAAATATCAGATAGTAAGAAACAATGCTCCCAAATTCTCTTTCATGTAGAGAAACTTGTAATTTTCTGTACGAACCTAAATTTGCAAGTTTTTCTACCAGCTAGTGTCCACGGTTGCATTTCAAACAGAAGAAATTTGTATAGAATTTTTAAAATTCTTTCAGAGGGGCAAAAAACAGGACCTACGTGTATATAGCTTGCCAGTCCGACTTTGTTCAACATACAATTCAATTTCTTTGTCGGGTTTACTATATCGACTCTGGTTGAGATTGCATTCCGATTAAGAATACAGTTTTTTTGCCGAATACCTTTCAAATCATTGGAATTAACTAAATTAATTAAGTAAACAAGTATTAACTTACATTTTTCATTTTAAAATCGCTCCAGTTTGTAAATTTTTAAATTTCACGAACTTGTTTATTCAAATTATTGTCGACAAAAAATCCAACCATGTGCCACAACCATGTTTTTCCTAATTGCAAATTCTTGCTGGCAAAATTTTTTCCGGCTCGAATTTGTAACTTCTCTCCAAGAAATAGTCTTTTTACTCGTGATTTATTTAAATAAAACATGTGAAATTTAGTTGAAACATTTTAGCCGTTTTTAGCCGGTTTTATTTGCCAATTTAGCCTTTTCGTCCAAAAAGTTCTGGCAACACTGCTGACGGACGAGATTCTTCGCGTAACTAAACTTTAAATTGCATTCAGCTTTTCCATGAATGTATCGCACACTATTTTAGTCTAATGGTATTACTATAATATATATGGGCACGGCGTATGTGATTTCCGCGTTTTCACGACTATTATTCCCGCCATTCCTTTTTTGTTCCAAATTCCCGCAAAACGGGAAAAATTAACTCTTCTGGCAACGCTGCTTGATACAAAATGTTGGAGCAGTTGTGATCAGCGTTGCCATTTTAGCCGTTTTCCGGCTAGATTTAGCCGGGTTTGATAGCAACTAGCCGGAGAAAATTCGATCTAGCCGGCAGCCGATTTGTTAGCCGGTTTGTAAAAAAAAGTTAGCCGTTTTTAGCCGATTTTACTATTTGCCTAATTTTCAGGTGCGAAAAGTAAACAAGTTGTTCGAAAGCAATAATGCAGACCCAATGAAGATTTTTAATGAACTCAATGTTTTACTTTCGCATCTATGCTCCCTAGTGGTTATTAGCGCGGACACATTTGATCCTATATGCTCCCCGTTGGAACCATACCTTGCTCCATTTCCTCAGTTTTATCACAGTTTTGAAGAGTATTTAAAAACAAAAGTAAGCACAAACGCTTTTGACCACGAAGCCGAGAAAATAATTCGAGAAAATGGTCGCTATTTTATTATCACTTTAATAAAGGAATTACGCCAACGCCTCCCTACAAATATTGCCACACTAAAAAAATTGACTTTTTTCGGTTGGAAATGCATTAAAAGTAATTAAATCAAAAGTATTTGTTCAACTACAGCAACAAAAACACAAATATAATGCCGACGAAATAACATCCATAGAGATGCAATGGCAACGGTTAACAACCTGGGTTACAAACCTGGAGTAATTTAGACTCAACTGTAAAATTTTGGGCCGAAGTTAATCAATTTCGAAATGCCCTAGGAGAAAACCCTTTTGCTGACCTTTCCAACCTAGTTTTTAGTTTTCTTGTTTTGCCTATAAGTAATGCAGAAGTAGAGCGAATATTTAGTTCAATGAATATAATAAAAACTAAGCAAAGAAATCCAATGTGCGTTAAAACGTTAAACGCTATTTTATATATAAGATACGGTTTAAAACGTGAAGAAAAATGCTGCCATAATTTTACTGTAGATGACGATCTCTTAAAATTAATGAATTCAGGTGATATATACAATAGTGATTCATTTAATGATGAAGAATATACACTCGATATAAATTAATGGTGTTAACTAGTCTTTCGTTTCTTGCGATTTATTTAAATAAAGCATGTGAATTTTAACTAAAACATTTTAGCCGTTTTTAGCCGCTTTTTTTTGCTAATCTAGCCGGTCGGCCCAAAAAGTTCTGGCAACACTGGTTGTGATGTGGATCCCCAACCTAAATATGTATTTATGTATATATGAAGGGTTAGTTAATGGTCTCGCCTAATATTTAAAGAACTACAATATAATCATCAAATATAATATAATACAATATAATATGATATCTTATCTTACTCTTACTAATATTATAAATGTGAAAGTTTGTATGTTTGGATGTTTGGGAAATCATCACGCGGACACGACTGAACGGATTTGCATGAAATTTGGTACGCAGATAGCTTATGGCCCAGATTGGTTAACAGGCTATTTTTTTTAAGAGTTGCCAAATGTTAAAAAAGGTAATTTATTTAATATGCGGGAAGGACTGAATGGATTTGCATGAAAATTTGCAGACAGATAGCTTACGACCTAGATTGAAAAATAGGCTACTTTTCTTAAGAGTTGCCACCTGTTAAAAAAGTTTAATTAAATTAATACGCGGAAACAACTGAATGGATTTGCATAAAATTTTGCAAGCAGATAGCTTATGACCTACAGTGGAAAATAGGCTAATTTTTTGGAAGAGTTGCCACCTGTTAAAAAAGTTTAATTGAATTAATACGCGGAAACGACTGAACAGATTTGCATGGCATTTCGCACAGAGATAGCTTATGACCTATGTAGGAAAATAGACTACTATTTTCAGAGTTATCACGTATTAGGAAAGTTTAATTAAATTAATACGCGTAAATGACTGAACTGATTTGCATGGAAGTTTTCACATGGATAGCTTATGAGCTAGGTTGAAAAATAGGCTACCTTTTTTAAGAGTTACCAGCTGCTAAAAAAGTT
The DNA here is from genome assembly GCF_013731165.1 of Rhagoletis pomonella. Lineage (NCBI taxonomy): Eukaryota > Metazoa > Arthropoda > Insecta > Diptera > Tephritidae > Rhagoletis > Rhagoletis pomonella. The sequence goes on along the minus strand of NW_023458840.1, from coordinate 3,721 downwards.
TAATTAAATTAATACGCGGAAAAGTCTGAACGGATTTGCATGAAATTTTGCAAGCAGATAGCTTATGACCTACAGTGGAAAATAGGGTAATTTTTTGAAAGAGTTGCCACCTGTTAAAAAAGTTTTAATTAAATTAATACGCGGAAACGACTGAACAGATTTGTATGGCATTTCGCACAGAGATAGCTTATTACCTATGTTGGAAAATAGGCTACTATTTTAAGAGTTATCGCGTATTAGGACAGTTTAATTAAATTAATACGCGTAAATGACTGAACTGATTTGCATGAAAGTTTGCACACAGATAGCTTATGACATAGACTGGAAAACGGCTACTTTTTTAAGAATTGCCACCTGTTTGAAAATGAAATCTTGCTCAAAGATGGTTTATTACCTGGACTGAAAAATAGGCTACTTCCTTAAACGGGTTTCCGATCAGAACGAAATTTAGTACACTTACTACGGACTTCGGAAGGATGGTCTTAGACTGAAAGTAAGTCCAATAACTCAAGGTCCCTCCCATACAAATTGGAATTTTCATATTACATACATATCTCTGGAAGTATTTGTGGGAGAGAACTGAAACTTGGTATAGTGATATGTATGTGAAATCAATGTTGGCATTAATCGATTGATGTTTTAATTAGTTAGTTAATTCGATTAAATTCAATCTGATTACAGTTAATCATGATTAATTTTAATCCGACTAAACAGTTAATCGTAACCGCGATTAAAATATTAATTTTTAATCATTAACACTTAAATTGATCAAGTCGGTTTGATGATCAATTAAGTTATGCTGGAATTTCCCTGTGCACACAAACCAAGTTAATCCGGTATGGCTAAGTCGGGTTTCCTCATCAATCTATGCAATTTGTCGTGCATTTTCATTAAGATATATACCAACAAACGTTTTACAAACTAGGTTTGTAAAAGTTCCCAGTTTATGTATTACTAATAGCAATAATTATAATTTTTTTATATTATGTGCTTTTTATAAGCGTAAAACACAAAATAATTACTATAACTGGTGTTTGGTTTCAGACCCGGACAAACTAGACAAATTAATCAGATTAACGATTAATGTTTTAAATTAATTAAACGTAATCGCAGCCAGCGATTAACGATTAAAAAAATGTTATCATTAATCGTACAGTTGATTACGACTAATTAATTTTAATCGTCAAACGCGATTAACATTTTAATCGTTAATTTTTAATCGATAATCAGATTAACAGTTTGCCAACATTGTGTGAAATCATGTTCATATTCACGGAGAAAAATGGACGTTTTTGGAAAAGAGGCGTAGCACCTCCCATACTGACTGAAAGTTTCATATTGCATATCTCTTCAAATGTTTGGGGTAAAGCACTCAAGCTTGGTATGGAAATACATATGTATGTATGTATGCGAAACTAATACCATACTCATGGAGAAAAATGAGAGTTATTGGAAAAGGTGGTGTGGCAACTCCCATGCAAATTGATTTTTCTACGCTGCATATCTCTGGATTTGTTTATTGCAGAGGACTGGAACTTGGCACCGAGATGTGTATACAAAATTAATTCCATACTCATGGAGAAGAATTTGCGTTATTCGAAAAGGAGACATGGTTCCTGCTGTACAAATTTACTGTTTTATACTGCTTATCTCTAGAGGTGTTCATGGTAGAGTACTGGGACTTGGTACTGGGGTATGTAAAATCAATTCTAAATTCATGGAGGAAGATTAGGGTTATAAGAAAAAGGCGCGTGGCACTTCCACTACAAATTTACTTTTTCTTGTCACATATCCCTGGAAGTGTTTGTGGAAGAATACTGGAACTTGGTATGGAGTTGTATATACAAAATGTATCAATTGCTCATGGAAAAAATGTGAGTTATTAAAAAAGGATGCATGTCGCCTCCCATACATACTAAAAACTTCTTAATACATATCTCTGGAAGTATTTTAAATTTGTTATGGAGATTTATTTTATAAGTGCCGTACTGACAGAGTAAATTTCATTAAATGGAAAAGGGAGAGCCGGGTTCGGCCTTATAATCTAAAGCTCTCTTGAGGCATTTGCTACAGTAATGAGAAGTGGTATTTTATCAAGGCCAGGTTACTAAATTTGAGTTGGAAATATTAGAACTCGCCGTGGCACCTCCAAGAAGGTTACACGTTCACGCGTCGTATACCTGGAAACAGTTTAAGGTAAACTTAGAGGGATTGATATCTTTCGTATGCCTAGCGCGCAGACGAGATTTTATAATTTCATAGTTTTAAACGGCCTAAATACCTTAACTCGCTTAAAAATAACGAGCGAGCTGTAACGAAATGGGCACAGAAATAAAATCTAACATCATTAAATTATTTTTCATATTTGTATAAAAGCGCGGGGTGAAACCCGCGGGTATAAGCTAGTAATATATAATCAAACATGTGATTCACAAGGTAAAAGAATTTTACTACCGCATATGAATAAACAGTCCAGCGAACTAATATTTTGCCAAAATACCAAAGTTGAAGTTAATTACCAAAAGCAATTCATGTGGATTTTAGAATAAAGAAATATCCAGATTTTTTAGACCACGAGCACCCCGAGTTTCGGGGATTAGTAGTCTTCTTTATTCACCGCGTGTGCTTGGGTAACAGGCACGCGCATATTATCGCTTCTGGCGTTAGAAAAAGCGGCCGTGATCACGGTCGCCGTTGCCAATTTCTTTTCCGGTCCAAAAAATGGACCAAATGGTAAAAAATTGACCAATTTTTATAACATCGGGAAATTGAGTGGAGTTTGTTGCTCTTTATCAAGAAAATATGCCAATTCAGTTTTTATTAGGTTTTTTACATATTGCGTACAAAGAGCATTGCAATCGTATACACTTATGTCTCTTTTTATGCGGTTTTTCAAACAATTTTTTCGCTGTAGCGATTTTGCTTTTTGAGAGTTTTTATTACTTTTTTCAGTGTGTAAGAGACTGCGCTTCTGATAAATAATTTGTCTTTGTCCTCTTACATAATTCATGTATTTATTATGGTATATTTTTTAATTTTGGTTAAAATACAGATACAATTTTAATTTTTTAATTAATGTTCAGTTTTACATGGAATAATAAGTGTTAAAGTGAAGAAATAAATTGCTTTTTATACCCGAGCGCACTTGTGCACAAGGGTACTATAACTTTGTTCACATAACGGTTGTTTGTAACAGGCAAAACGAATCGAGATAGATATAGACAAATGTATACATAAATGATCAGGATGAAAAGAGAAATCGATTAAGCGGTGACTGTCTGTCCGTCCGACCGCCCGTCCGTCCGTGCGTCCGTCCGTCTGTGCACACGATAACTCGAGTAAAAATTGAGATATCTTAACGAAACTTGGTATGTGCACTTCTTTCGGGCGTAGGACGGATGGTATTGAAAATGGGCAAAATCGGACAATAACCACGCCTACCTCCCATATAACGGTAATTTTCAGAAATACAAAAACTCCGATATTTTAGTAACTACTGAAGTTAATTCACTCAAAATTGATATTTATAATAAATAATGTGCAAGTTTGAAGGGGCGTTGATTTTTAATTTTTTTTCTTGTAGACATTTGGTTAGGGGCTCGGTTGTCGAAAATGCTAAATTACGTTCTGATAGGAAGGAGCATAGCAATATTTCAGTATTTTTTGAGTTCATTACATTTTCAATGAAGTCTTAAAAAAGTTGCCTACTTTTTTCTGACGT
>NW_023458839.1:65969-104640 GCF_013731165.1 Rhagoletis pomonella | reverse complement strand
ACGTCAGAAAAAAGTAGGCAACTTTTTTAAGACTTCATTGAAAATGTAATGAACTCAAAAAATACTGAAATATTGCTATGCTCCTTCCTATCAGAACGTAATTTAGCATTTTCGACAACCGAGCCCCTAACCAAATGTCTACAAGAAAAAAAATTAAAAATCAACGCCCCTTCAAACTTGCACATTATTTATTATAAATATCAATTTTGAGTGAATTAACTTCAGTAGTTACTAAAATATCGGAGTTTTTGTATTTCTGAAAATTACCGTTATATGGGAGGTAGGCGTGGTTATTGTCCGATTTTGCCCATTTTCAATACCATCCGTCCTACGCCCGAAAGAAGTGCACATACCAAGTTTCGTTAAGATATCTCAATTTTTACTCGAGTTATCGTGTGCACAGACGGACGGACGCACGGACGGACGGGCGGTCGGACGGACAGACAGTCACCGCTTAATCGATTTCTCTTTTCATCCTGATCATTTATGTATACATTTGTCTATATCTATCTCGATTCGTTTTGCCTGTTACAAACAACCGTTATGTGAACAAAGTTATAGTACCCTTGTGCACAAGTGCGCTCGGGTATAAAAAGCAATTTATTTCTTCACTTTAACACTTATTATTCCATGTAAAACTGAACATTAATTAAAAAATTAAAATTGTATCTGTATTTTAACCAAAATTAAAAAATATACCATAATAAATACATGAATTATGTAAGAGGACAAAGACAAATTATTTATCAGAAGCGCAGTCTCTTACACACTGAAAAAAGTAATAAAAACTCTCAAAAAGCAAAATCGCTACAGCGAAAAAATTGTTTGAAAAACCGCATAAAAAGAGACATAAGTGTATACGATTGCAATGCTCTTTGTACGCAATATGTAAAAAACCTAATAAAAACTGAATTGGCATATTTTCTTGATAAAGAGCAACAAACTCCACTCAATTTCCCGATGTTATAAAAATTGGTCAATTTTTTACCATTTGGTCCATTTTTTGGACCGGAAAAGAAATTGGCAACGGCGACCGTGATCACGGCCGCTTTTTCTAACGCCAGAAGCGATAATATGCGCGTGCCTGTTACCCAAGCACACGCGGTGAATAAAGAAGACTACTAATCCCCGAAACTCGGGGTGCTCGTGGTCTAAAAAATCTGGATATTTCTTTATTCTAAAATCCACATGAATTGCTTTTGGTAATTAACTTCAACTTTGGTATTTTGGCAAAATATTAGTTCGCTGGACTGTTTATTCATATGCGGTAGTAAAATTCTTTTACCTTGTGAATCACATGTTTGATTATATATTACTAGCTTATACCCGCGGGTTTCACCCCGCGCTTTTATACAAATATGAAAAATAATTTAATGATGTTAGATTTTATTTCTGTGCCCATTTCGTTACAGCTCGCTCGTTATTTTTAAGCGAGTTAAGGTATTTAGGCCGTTTAAAACTATGAAATTATAAAATCTCGTCTGCGCGCTAGGCATACGAAAGATATCAATCCCTCTAAGTTTACCTTAAACTGTTTCCAGGTATACGACGCGTGAACGTGTAACCTTCTTGGAGGTGCCACGGCGAGTTCTAATATTTCCAACTCAAATTTAGTAACCTGGCCTTGATAAAATACCACTTCTCATTACTGTAGCAAATGCCTCAAGAGAGCTTTAGATTATAAGGCCGAACCCGGCTCTCCCTTTTCCATTTAATGAAATTTACTCTGTCAGTACGGCACTTATAAAATAAATCTCCATAACAAATTTAAAATACTTCCAGAGATATGTATTAAGAAGTTTTTAGTATGTATGGGAGGCGACATGCATCCTTTTTTAATAACTCACATTTTTTCCATGAGCAATTGATACATTTTGTATATACAACTCCATACCAAGTTCCAGTATTCTTCCACAAACACTTCCAGGGATATGTGACAAGAAAAAGTAAATTTGTAGTGGAAGTGCCACGCGCCTTTTTCTTATAACCCTAATCTTCCTCCATGAATTTAGAATTGATTTTACATACCCCAGTACCAAGTCCCAGTACTCTACCATGAACACCTCTAGAGATAAGCAGTATAAAACAGTAAATTTGTACAGCAGGAACCATGTCTCCTTTTCGAATAACGCAAATTCTTCTCCATGAGTATGGAATTAATTTTGTATACACATCTCGGTGCCAAGTTCCAGTCCTCTGCAATAAACAAATCCAGAGATATGCAGCGTAGAAAAATCAATTTGCATGGGAGTTGCCACACCACCTTTTCCAATAACTCTCATTTTTCTCCATGAGTATGGTATTAGTTTCGCATACATACATACATATGTATTTCCATACCAAGCTTGAGTGCTTTACCCCAAACATTTGAAGAGATATGCAATATGAAACTTTCAGTCAGTATGGGAGGTGCTACGCCTCTTTTCCAAAAACGTCCATTTTTCTCCGTGAATATGAACATGATTTCACACAATGTTGGCAAACTGTTAATCTGATTATCGATTAAAAATTAACGATTAAAATGTTAATCGCGTTTGACGATTAAAATTAATTAGTCGTAATCAACTGTACGATTAATGATAACATTTTTTTAATCGTTAATCGCTGGCTGCGATTACGTTTAATTAATTTAAAACATTAATCGTTAATCTGATTAATTTGTCTAGTTTGTCCGGGTCTGAAACCAAACACCAGTTATAGTAATTATTTTGTGTTTTACGCTTATAAAAAGCACATAATATAAAAAAATTATAATTATTGCTATTAGTAATACATAAACTGGGAACTTTTACAAACCTAGTTTGTAAAACGTTTGTTGGTATATATCTTAATGAAAATGCACGACAAATTGCATAGATTGATGAGGAAACCCGACTTAGCCATACCGGATTAACTTGGTTTGTGTGCACAGGGAAATTCCAGCATAACTTAATTGATCATCAAACCGACTTGATCAATTTAAGTGTTAATGATTAAAAATTAATATTTTAATCGCGGTTACGATTAACTGTTTAGTCGGATTAAAATTAATCATGATTAACTGTAATCAGATTGAATTTAATCGAATTAACTAACTAATTAAAACATCAATCGATTAATGCCAACATTGATTTCACATACATATCACTATACCAAGTTTCAGTTCTCTCCCACAAATACTTCCAGAGATATGTATGTAATATGAAAATTCCAATTTGTATGGGAGGGACCTTGAGTTATTGGACTTACTTTCAGTCTAAGACCATCCTTCCGAAGTCCGTAGTAAGTGTACTAAATTTCGTTCTGATCGGAAACCCGTTTAAGGAAGTAGCCTATTTTTCAGTCCAGGTAATAAACCATCTTTGAGCAAGATTTCATTTTCAAACAGGTGGCAATTCTTAAAAAAGTAGCCGTTTTCCAGTCTATGTCATAAGCTATCTGTGTGCAAACTTTCATGCAAATCAGTTCAGTCATTTACGCGTATTAATTTAATTAAACTGTCCTAATACGCGATAACTCTTAAAATAGTAGCCTATTTTCCAACATAGGTCATAAGCTATCTCTGTGCGAAATGCCATACAAATCTGTTCAGTCGTTTCCGCGTATTAATTTAATTAAAACTTTTTTAACAGGTGGCAACTCTTTCAAAAAATTACCCTATTTTCCACTGTAGGTCATAAGCTATCTGCTTGCAAAATTTCATGCAAATCCGTTCAGACTTTTCCGCGTATTAATTTAATTAAACTTTTTTAGCAGCTGGTAACTCTTAAAAAAGGTAGCCTATTTTTCAACCTAGCTCATAAGCTATCCATGTGAAAACTTCCATGCAAATCAGTTCAGTCATTTACGCGTATTAATTTAATTAAACTTTCCTAATACGTGATAACTCTGAAAATAGTAGTCTATTTTCCTACATAGGTCATAAGCTATCTCTGTGCGAAATGCCATGCAAATCTGTTCAGTCGTTTCCGCGTATTAATTCAATTAAACTTTTTTAACAGGTGGCAACTCTTCCAAAAAATTAGCCTATTTTCCACTGTAGGTCATAAGCTATCTGCTTGCAAAATTTTATGCAAATCCATTCAGTTGTTTCCGCGTATTAATTTAATTAAACTTTTTTAACAGGTGGCAACTCTTAAGAAAAGTAGCCTATTTTTCAATCTAGGTCGTAAGCTATCTGTCTGCAAATTTTCATGCAAATCCATTCAGTCCTTCCCGCATATTAAATAAATTACCTTTTTTAACATTTGGCAACTCTTAAAAAAAATAGCCTGTTAACCAATCTGGGCCATAAGCTATCTGCGTACCAAATTTCATGCAAATCCGTTCAGTCGTGTCCGCGTGATGATTTCCCAAACATCCAAACATACAAACTTTCACATTTATAATATTAGTAAGAGTAAGATAAGATATCATATTATATTGTATTATATTATATTTGATGATTATATTGTAGTTCTTTAAATATTAGGCGAGACCATTAACTAACCCTTCATATATACATAAATACATATTTAGGTTGGGGATCCACATCACAACCAGTGTTGCCAGAACTTTTTGGGCCGACCGGCTAGATTAGCAAAAAAAAAGCGGCTAAAAACGGCTAAAATGTTTTAGTTAAAATTCACATGCTTTATTTAAATAAATCGCAAGAAACGAAAGACTAGTTAACACCATTAATTTATATCGAGTGTATATTCTTCATCATTAAATGAATCACTATTGTATATATCACCTGAATTCATTAATTTTAAGAGATCGTCATCTACAGTAAAATTATGGCAGCATTTTTCTTCACGTTTTAAACCGTATCTTATATATAAAATAGCGTTTAACGTTTTAACGCACATTGGATTTCTTTGCTTAGTTTTTATTATATTCATTGAACTAAATATTCGCTCTACTTCTGCATTACTTATAGGCAAAACAAGAAAACTAAAAACTAGGTTGGAAAGGTCAGCAAAAGGGTTTTCTCCTAGGGCATTTCGAAATTGATTAACTTCGGCCCAAAATTTTACAGTTGAGTCTAAATTACTCCAGGTTTGTAACCCAGGTTGTTAACCGTTGCCATTGCATCTCTATGGATGTTATTTCGTCGGCATTATATTTGTGTTTTTGTTGCTGTAGTTGAACAAATACTTTTGATTTAATTACTTTTAATGCATTTCCAACCGAAAAAAGTCAATTTTTTTAGTGTGGCAATATTTGTAGGGAGGCGTTGGCGTAATTCCTTTATTAAAGTGATAATAAAATAGCGACCATTTTCTCGAATTATTTTCTCGGCTTCGTGGTCAAAAGCGTTTGTGCTTACTTTTGTTTTTAAATACTCTTCAAAACTGTGATAAAACTGAGGAAATGGAGCAAGGTATGGTTCCAACGGGGAGCATATAGGATCAAATGTGTCCGCGCTAATAACCACTAGGGAGCATAGATGCGAAAGTAAAACATTGAGTTCATTAAAAATCTTCATTGGGTCTGCATTATTGCTTTCGAACAACTTGTTTACTTTTCGCACCTGAAAATTAGGCAAATAGTAAAATCGGCTAAAAACGGCTAACTTTTTTTTACAAACCGGCTAACAAATCGGCTGCCGGCTAGATCGAATTTTCTCCGGCTAGTTGCTATCAAACCCGGCTAAATCTAGCCGGAAAACGGCTAAAATGGCAACGCTGATCACAACTGCTCCAACATTTTGTATCAAGCAGCGTTGCCAGAAGAGTTAATTTTTCCCGTTTTGCGGGAATTTGGAACAAAAAAGGAATGGCGGGAATAATAGTCGTGAAAACGCGGAAATCACATACGCCGTGCCCATATATATTATAGTAATACCATTAGACTAAAATAGTGTGCGATACATTCATGGAAAAGCTGAATGCAATTTAAAGTTTAGTTACGCGAAGAATCTCGTCCGTCAGCAGTGTTGCCAGAACTTTTTGGACGAAAAGGCTAAATTGGCAAATAAAACCGGCTAAAAACGGCTAAAATGTTTCAACTAAATTTCACATGTTTTATTTAAATAAATCACGAGTAAAAAGACTATTTCTTGGAGAGAAGTTACAAATTCGAGCCGGAAAAAATTTTGCCGGCAAGAATTTGCAATTAGGAAAAACATGATTGTGGCACATGGTTGGATTTTTTGTCGACAATAATTTGAATAAACAAGTTCGTGAAATTTAAAAATTTACAAACTGGAGCGATTTTAAAATGAAAAATGTAAGTTAATACTTGTTTACTTAATTAATTTAGTTAATTCCAATGATTTGAAAGGTATTCGGCAAAAAAACTGTATTCTTAATCGGAATGCAATCTCAACCAGAGTCGATATAGTAAACCCGACAAAGAAATTGAATTGTATGTTGAACAAAGTCGGACTGGCAAGCTATATACACGTAGGTCCTGTTTTTTGCCCCTCTGAAAGAATTTTAAAAATTCTATACAAATTTCTTCTGTTTGAAATGCAACCGTGGACACTAGCTGGTAGAAAAACTTGCAAATTTAGGTTCGTACAGAAAATTACAAGTTTCTCTACATGAAAGAGAATTTGGGAGCATTGTTTCTTACTATCTGATATTTTGAGTGATAATTCCCGCTGGATTTTCGACGAACAAACCTATTGTCTTCCCTACAAGGCCTTTTCAGACTGACCGATTCTCAATACACTCAAATAGAAACCAATACACATAAAAAACGCTGTAAAAATTTGCCTTCAATTTTAAGGCAGTAAAACAATGACCTTAAGTTGACATCAACCGAGGCCATAGGTTGACAAGGGATGCAAAATCACAGTTACACAAAAGAACTGGTCAGATTTCTCAGAAATCCCTTCAATCCTGATGCCAAAAAACTGCAGATCTCCCATTTGGATGACCGGTCATATGACCGGCAAGATGTCTCGTAGGATTCAGAGAGAGTTTTGCTTTACATAAAAATTTGTGCTCTTTTATTTTCATTTTGACTCACTTCAGTATTGGTTCCTTTAATTCAGTTGGCATTCGGTTTTTGAAATTTAAATAAGTTCTCAGCAAAAAGTTCGTTTCAAAAAAATACATATGTGTACATAGTGCTTGAAAATATCAATTTTTCCCTTACCTTAAACCAGAGATGGGCAAACTCACACTATCACACGCATGCGCTTGTGTGCGTAGCATCGAAATCTTGCTCAGCAGCCAGTGCTCGGATTGTACCACATTTGTGAAAGAGATTGCACTTTTCTTTTCTAAATTACATTTCTAGTACATCTACCACCGTAAGCTAAAAAACTACCAAATCTTAAAACCTCTTGTTAATTTGCTCACTCTTCCATCTCTAACTTTTTGTTTATTTTATGCGAACGCACAAATTTCAAATTATTTGGCCTCTAAAATGTCAAATCCTTTCTATTTCTTTTAATAAAAATTTTAAATTGTCAAAATCTATTTGCATGTTAAACCTTTTTTTATACAAAGGACGCTATTGAAAATCAGTTTTTGGTACGTTCGTCTAACTAAGGATCCCAAACGCTGAATACTGGGCCTTGCAAAGGATGGATCGATGCCTCTGGATGTAAACAAATTGACCCAGAAAGAAAGTTGCAGCAATTTTTATTTTTTTTATTTAAAATTGCATTGGTAAAATTTTTGTTTGTATTCCACATGGCACAATTCGATCTTAAAAAAATCGTGAATAATTTTTTGAGCTTTAGAGACCAGAAGCAACCTCAAAATACACGTAAATGTTGTTTTTGCTCTAATAAAGTAAATTCATTCTCAGAGTTCGTCGGCCATGATTTTTTTCTGACGATTGCAAGCATTTTAAAATCATATAAAACTGAAAGAAAAATAAATATATTGTTCACAATTGTTGTTCTTTGAGATTGAAAATGAGAATGTTTGTGTGAGTTTGAGTTTTGAATTTTTAAATTATATTTCTGGCAAACGTCAGATGGTTACCTTGTTATGTTTTTATCATGCTACTACCTGTTTAATGTGCCTTGATTTAACGCACACATCTTCGAACTCCATTAAGAAGTTCCACTTCAAAAACTTTAGCGTGCGAATACTGTCAACCAGTGATCGGACTTAAAAATTTTGTGTGGTAGAATCTGGAAAAAATGTGGTAGGTTTTGGATAAAAATTTGTACAAAAATTAAAAAAAAAATCTGCAAGGTTTCACCTACATTGCAAACATTTTAATTAGAATCTAAAAAAAAATCTATTTTAGTATAATAAAGTGCAAGATTCAAGTTGCTTGAAATTGCGTTGAGTTTCGCCAATTTTTTTTGCTTGACAGTGTAAAGCAGTTCCTTCCATATTAAGATATTTTTCGCACATATTTTGAAAGATTTCTGCAACCTTGCGGAGTGCTGCCAGCTTTTTTTTTTTATCACATCACGATGCAGCGAACAAATGTGGCACGTTCCAGAAACCGCTACTTGGGATTTGCCGATTTTGGCAATTCTCAAGTAAAAGTAAACAACACCTCAGAAACCTTAGATGTACTTCAATTTGCTAATGCGTTCACCAAAATCGCCATTTTTTAACATTTTCGCTACTAATTCTTTTTTATAAATCATATATTTTGCAATTTAACACAATAAAGTCACGTTTCCTGTCGAAAATTTTAATATTGAGAAAATTTACTATTTTACCGTTTATTTTATCTTCCCATTCTGCCTGGTGTTAGTGTTTAGTGTTGGACAATTTTCGCTCTTAAAATTAAGAAAATTATGTCGAGCGAAAATAAAACTACTCAAAAACGCGAATATGTGGTAGATTTCAGACCTTGTGTGGTAGATGCTCAATAAAGTGGCAGATCTACCACAATGTGGTAGGAGTCCGATCACTGCTGTCAACAGCAACTGATTTGGTTTGCTTTGCCGAAGTACCAGCGAAGCATCAGTCAAACGTCAATTATCGTAAGACACACGAAGACGATGATAGTATACATGTGTCGACGTCGCAGCAAGCAGCATTTTGAAGCCCAATTACATGTGTTTGGAAAATCAAAAAATGCCCACCTCTGCCTTAAACCTTTGGGAGTGGGCAAAAATGATGTTTTGTAATTTAGGCAGAATTGAATATGCGCTATCTGGGAAGACATGTAATATTTATTCTGTTTGTTGGCATTATATCCAAACACAAACGCATCTTAAGTGCCTTAACAGTGAAACAATTCCTTATTTTCTAAGTTTGCGAATAAAACTTCACACTTAAAATTAAGACATTTATAACAAACATTTTATGAAGAAAATCCCTTCTTCGTTTAAAATAAAAATAAGCGAAATCGGCCCAATTTCATACAACCCTGCCTGACATGAAAATTTTCTCCACGATAAGGCTAGTAGCCATTTCTAATAGATTTTGGGTCGGTTAGTCAAAAATGGAAACATATATACATATTTGAAATTTAAGAAAACAAGGCAAGTAGCAAAATCGGCTAAAAACGGCTAATTTTTTTCTGCAAAACGGCTAACGAATCGGCTGCTGGCTAAATCGAAATTTCTCCGACTGTTTGCTATCGCAACCGGCTAAATCTAGCCGGAAAACGGCTAAAATGGCAACACTGTCCGTCAGTATCCACCTCCAATGAAACTCGAGCATATTGCACAATATGTTCAGTAAGCCTTCTTCCTAAGAAATCTTAATTGCAAAAACATACACAAACGCAAAAGCATGTGCAAAAATATAAGTCATTCATGATAACTAATTAGCCCGATCACTTCAGATTTTTTCAACGAAAAAATTTCAGGAAGAATTTTTTTAACGCAGTTTGGTGTCTCCTGGTTAAGAGAACACAAAATTAAAATTTTTCCCCCAATTGCGATATGGGAAATGTCCACCATCTTGGATTTTGTGTTTCTTTCGATTTGCGCGAGTTATCACTCACCCTATCACCCTATCGTTATCACTCACCCTATTTAACCCAACTACAAAATATTGCTATGTGCATGCACATAGATGTACATATATTCTAAACATAATTTCTCCTACTTTCTGTAAACGTTCCTATTTCATACATTTCTTCTATACTATTGAATTACTGTAATATTTAACTTTCAAACGACCTTCAATTATTTTACTACTCCCAGCTTCCCAACTCTTTACATTATGACTACTGATTCATTCTATGTTTGGACATTTGAGCAATCAGTTGCTATATTCTTGATTAAAATAAAGTTGATGTATTGTATTAAATTTAAACGTGTTTTATTATTACTGGCGCAGTCAACGGAGAACCGAAAGCATATTGCTTAACTTAAGTTAAACGGAAATTAGAAAATTTATAAAGAAATGTGTATAAGTCAGTAAAAAGACACCGTGTTGTTTCCCCAACATAAAAAAAAATATAAAAAACCAAAAACGCTAGCCTGTTTGCCCTTAAAGGCATCCCGTTTAAAATAATGCACATGAGCATATATGTATATATAGTGTGACCACTTTTCCAAAAGCTCATTTACGTACACAAAAGATTGTAGCAACACAAAATTTTAAAGAAAAATTTTGGAAACGATTTTATTGCTGTTTATTAGTCGATATCCAAACACATTTTTGACGTACAAACTTCAGCATATTTATTTGCGAATTGAGAAATATTTAGGTACATACATACAGTCAAAGCTGAAATAATGCAATTGCTGCTAAATTACAGAAATGTCGGCCTATGTAATCAATTCATTGGTCTTGAGTAGTTTTCCTGAACGCGTATTTTCCATCTGATGCAATTTCGAACAAACAAAAGACCTCGCAATGTCTCAATTTCAGTTGTGATTTCTCGTCGCTCCAAATCTGATTGATCAAAGAAAATACGCGTTCAATACGCTCACTTTTAATTTTTGTTTTATCTCAACGGCCGCTATACCGCACTTATGTCTCAAAACGAGTCTGCGATACTAATGAGTTTAATATTCAGAGTCAGTAGTTGAATGAACTGACTCCCTAAGGTGAGTTGGAGTCATTGACTCAACTCCTATAAATTTGGTGAGTTACCCACCCTTAACGGACACAAGAAAAACACAAATAAAGAATTTAGCAGACAGCGTTGCCAGTGTTGGGTATTTTATCATCATTTTGACGGGTTTTTAATGAGGTGTTTACACTTTCCATCAACCGATTCATTATAATATTTTTTTTAGTCAAAATTTGCATGTACGTATGTATGTTGGGTGCTCCTATCGATAAAATTTACGTAAAACAATATTTCTTCGATTCAATTTACGTACATTTTCGTGATTTTGTGGTTAGCTTCGGTACTGGGTACATGGCTACAAATTTACGTACTGTACGTGTCATTTACGTACAGTTGGTCACACTATGTATATATACATATATCGTCGAAAATAACAGTGATATAACTTTGAACTGAAAGATACTGAGTAAAAACAATTAATTTAAGTTACACCTTAACAAAGATTGCGACTGCAATTACAAGAACAATTTACAAAGTGCTTAATAATTGACTAGTAGCGCAACCATGTCAATGTCTGTGAGTGATGTTATAAAAGATGCTCAAACCATCCAAATATTCAAAGGTGACAACACCTACGCTTTATCATCGTTTATCAGAGAAGTCGAGTCAGTGCAAGCGCTGGTTGGAGAGAACACTACATTACAGTCTTACATACATCAAAGAGTGATTCTCAACAAAATACAAGCGCCGGCTCTGCGTATATTTCGTTCACTGGGTGCGTCGCCAACATGGGAAAATGTAAAACGAGCTTTGGTAAAAAATTTTGGCATAAAAGAATCTTACGACGAGCTGTATAAATATGCGCACGCAACTATCAACAACGGTATAGTGACTTATTTTAAGTATCTTTGTGATATTTGTTGTAAGATTAATGAAAAGTTTGAATTTGATAACGAAAAGCCAGTAGAATATGAGCCGCAACGTGTGGATAAATTTATATTACGCACCTTTTTAAATAATTTTGATGTTAATCGAGCTTCAGTCATTATAAATAGTAAGTCAACAAATATTAGAGATGCTTTTCAAATTTTAGAAGAAAATGGTTTAATTCGCAATGAGAGTAAACCAGATTTAAGAAATTCCAGAAAATTTAACAGTATCCAACAAAACCAAAATTCACAATATCCAAGTTCAATTTTACCTTACACTAAATATTCAACAAATAATCAAGTATATCATAAACTGCCAGGGCTTCAATAATCAAAATAAATATAACACTTCGCAGAGAGCTTTGAACTCTTATAACAACTCTTTCCCAACACAGTATCAACCCAAGAATGATAGAATACAAGATTGCGCCAATGAGAGAGGATTTTTGAGCGTAATTTTTGCGTGACGTCATCTTGGTGCATTTGCGAGAGAGAAATGCCAAAACCCATATGAACATATGTAAACAATGCAGAAAAATGTGTTAATTTTAATATTACATGGCCCAATTTTGCAGGAATCAATAAATATACAAAGATTGATTAATTAGGAACACGTAGCAATAATTTTGGACATGTAGCCCTTTAGAGAAGTACGATTTTTAGCACATGAAAAAATGGATGTATTAACAGTGTTTGCAATTTCATGTAGACCAAAAGGAAGGTGTGCAGCAAAGTGAATTTTTGGACGTGCCATTTTAAAAAGGCAAGCAGAGTGCATATTTATATTTGTGGACGGTAGCCAACCACCATAAACTCCGCAGCTGTTGACTCCACAGCTTTTATTTTATGACTTTTGTACCATTTTCGAGAGGATGCATGAGTGTGGCTTTTTTGGAAGCAAATATTCTATGTCAGTAAAACATAATTTAAGTTGAACTTTTAAATGTATAATAATTTGGGCACTGTATTGTATTAGGTACGTCACAGCGCGGTAAGATGCCGCTTGAATTAGCGCCTGGCGACCTTATCCACTGGTGCATTACCTCATACCAGCACTAAAAAAATCAGGTACTAACAATAATAAGTAGGTAGTGAAGTTCATGTATCTATTTCCTGTAGAAACTGCTTTTGTATGTAAGCCGTTGCCAGCAAACTAAACCAGCAACTGTCTACATTGACCATGGAAATATACCTACTGCGATTCACCAAGGAAAGGCCAACATAGTTCCATGTAGAAGCTCATAGCTCACACACAGCACAAAGCTCGATTTGGTGTTTAATGCATGCCCTCCCCGGCAGAACTGCTTCCACTTTTTCCCCAGGTTTGCGTCCGTAGGAAACGAAAAAAAAAACTTATATCGCACGCTTTCCTTTTGTTTGCACTATTACACTTTGCCACATACACACTTCATTTTGCTTTTTAATGTCTCAATAATTGTTTAATACTACGCAGAAATATTAACGCACAAATATTAAAACTGTTATTTGGTTTTTTCGTATGCTCACATTCAACAATTGCACCAAGATGACGTCACGCACACAGCTCATTCTGTCAAAATTACAAAGAGCGGATTAGCGGTACCGCGATTGGCGCAATCTCTATTTCTCTCAATCGTGGTATCAACCTACTCAAACGCGGGGTGGTAATCGTAATTATTTAGCTTCTTCCGCTCAACACCACAGTGGCAACAACAACAATACTAACACTTCAATGGAAGTAGATAATTTGCAGGCCGATGTGCAGTGTGGTTCTTATGCTCCGAACGGCGAAGATCATTTAAATTTTTGTACAATAGCTCAAAAAAGCACTACCATTGATTCAATTAACTATCGACAATGAAAAGCTCATAGCATTGATAGATACAGGAGCAACTACCTCTTTAATTGATATAAATAAATTTCCAAAATATAAAAGAATACCACTTATGCAAAATATAAATCTGACGTCATTGAATAACAGCACTCGTATTACACACGAAATAGTAACAAATGTTCCTTTAGAATTTAATGAGGACTCAACTATGGCATGGAAACTAACCGATTTTAAAGGTAAATATTTTAATGCATTCATTGGGAAAAATATATTGACACCGATGAATGATATTATAGACATGCATAACCAAACACTTACGTTAAATGGTAGTAAAATAAATTTCTACCAACCAAACCCCTTTAATTTCAATGAAATTATTATCGTAGAAGATATCGATATTGATAAGCAGGTTCTTGATCATTTGTTTCACGGCTTAAATTTACAAGACGAACAGGCTTTGGAAATAATCCTTGACTCATATTTATTTTATTTATGTAGAAGGACAAAATCTTAGTAATACTAATATCATAGAACACGTAATTAAAACTACATCTGTCAGACCAGTATATTCAAAGATGTATCGTTATCCACAAATACACGGAAAAGAGATATGTAGGCAAATTGAAGACATGCTTAAACAAAATATTATTCAGGAAAGTAATTCACCTTACAATAGTCCCTTATTGATCGTCCCTAAGAAGTTCGACAGTTCAGGTGAAAAGAAGTGGAGGATTGTGGTCGACTATCGAGCCTTAAACAATATAACAGTCGATGACAAATTTCCCATACGGAATACAGAAAGTATTTTGGACAAATTGGGACGAGCGCAATACTTTACGACAATCGATTTGGCTAAAGGGTTTCACCAAATTCTTCTTAAAGAAGAAGACCGGATGAAAACTGCCTTTTCCAGTCCGTATGGACATTACGAGTTCATTCGTATTTGAAGAATGCGCCAGCCACCTTCCAAAGGCTTATAAACAGCATCTTGCGAGACTTGATAAATAAAATATGTGCTGTCTATTTGGACGATATTTTGATTTTTTCTACAAGTCTCCAGGAACTCATAAGTGATATTTCTCGAGTGCTTGCGAAACTCAGCGAAGCCCACTTGAAGATTCAAATCAATAAATGCAAGTTCTTCGCTAAAGAGACTCTGTACTTAGGCCATATCCTGACACCTGAAGGCATTAAGCCAAATTTAACTAAAGTTGACCAAATTTTAAAGTTAGAACTGCCAAAATCCGCGAAACAAATTAAATCGTTTCTTAGCGTCACAGGCTACTACCGGAAGTTCATGAACGATTTGTCAAGGGTGGCTTATCCGATGATAAGGCACTTGAAAAAAGGAGTTAAACTAAATGTTAACGATCCAAATTATATAAACTCATTTGAAAAATTGAAAAAAATAATAACAGAATCGCCGGTACTGAAGTATCCGGCCTTTCATAAAGAATTTCAGCTCGTCACAGATGCAAATTGTGATGCTCTTGGTGCCGTTTTGCAACAAGATGGTCATCCAATATGCTACGCAAGTAGAACGCTGAATGACCATGAGAAAAATTATTCGGCCACAGAACGAGAGCTACTTGGTATTGTTTGGGCCACCGGCTATTTTCGACCATATTTGTACGGTACTTAATTTGAAATTCTATCTGACCACCAGCCTTTGAAGTGGCTTTTCATAAAATCTCAGGGGAAAATGAGTCCAAGGCTCCATCGTTGGCTTATTAGATTAAGCGAGTTTAGTATCAACGTAAACTATATTAAAGGGAAAGAAAATCTCGTGGCAGACTTTCTAAGCAGAATCAACGCAGATACTAATGAAATTAATATGATAGCTGCCTCTACAGCTTCTTTATATAATAATACATCGGACGATTTAGATACCATTCACTCACAAGCTGAAGACTTTCATGATCACATTCCAATTTTAGAAACTGTGGTAAGCAGGTTCAAAACTCAAATAATCTTAACAGAGCGTAAGACCAAAGATACGGAACTAAAGAACAAAAATAAAAAGATCCTTATAAATTCTTCTGACTTAGAAAGTAGTCTAAACTACTTGAAAAAAAAAAACATTTAACTAAAGGTAAAATAGGAATATATACAGAGTTAGACGACAATCAGTATAGCTTTTTACAAAATAAAATAATAGAATTATTTGGAGGCTTTAAAAATATCAGATTCGTTCGTTGCTCATACCATGCAAAAGATATTGAAACAGAAGAAGAAGCTTATAAAGAAATTCATAATTACCATAAGAATGAAACTGGTCACACTGGCATTGATGAAAATTATTTTGGTCTAAAAAAGCTAATATATATTGCTAATTTGAAAATCTCAATCCAAAAATATATTAATAATTGTTCTACTTGTACTAAATCTAAATTCGATCGAAATCCAATTAAAGCTAAATTCCACTTCACCGAAACTCCAACAGATATTAAGCAAATAATACATATGGATGTTTACACAAATTCAAAGTAAAATTTCTTGACGTTTATTGACCGCTTTTCAAAATTTGCTGTTGCTTATTATTTAGAAGATAGAAACAGCCAAAATGTGATAGAAAAAATTAGACTTTTTAAACCTCAAAAAGGGAATTTCCATAAATTAATTTGCGATAACGAATTCAAAAGTATTAACATAAAAGAATATTTAAAAACAGAAAACATAGATCTTCATCTAACGAAGCCTAACAGCCATACTGGCAACGCCGACATCGAGAGACTGCATAATACTATTTCTGAAAAAATGAGAGTGCTGACTATAGAGCAAAAATTGTTGAATGTTAAGGATAAAATCAGCAAAGCCATAGAGTACTATAATAATACATATCATTCAGTTACAAAGGAAAAACCAATAAATATTGAACTTGGAAATTGTAATAAGCAGAAAGTATATGAAAATATTCTATTAAACAAACAAAAATATATCAATAAAAAAATAAAACTAGAGAAAATTATTTAGAGAAAAGGACTGATGGTTATATAAAAAATTATAAAGCTCTAAGACAGAAGGAGCAACCGAAATACAAAATATCTAAATTAACAAATATCCATAGCTCAAATATTAAAAGAAAATTCAAACACGATAAAGTTCTCGAGACAGAAGTTTAAATATAACTAAATGTATGCACTATATTTTATTAATTTTATGTAACAAAATTTTCAAATTGAATTGTAAAACAAGTAATAAAAAAATTTTAAATATATATGTATATTCCGACGAATTGACAACCTCCTCCTTTTTCGAAGTAGGTTAATTAGAATTTAATATATATCTTCAATTCTAACGATGGAGAAGTTACCTATCGTTATCAATCACCCTATTTAACCCAACTACAAAATATTGCTATGTGCATGAACATAGATGTACATATGTATATATACCTACACATATTCTAAACATAATTTCTTCTACTTTCTGTAAATGTTCCTATTTCATACATTTGTTCTATACTATTGAATTACTGCAATATTTAACTTTCAAATGACCTTCAATTATTTTACTACTTCCAGCTTCCCAACTCTTTACATTATGACTTCTGATTCATTTGATGTTTGGACATTTAAGCAATCAGTTGCTATATTCTTGATTAAAATAAAGTTGATGTATTGTATTAAATATAAACGTGTTTTATTATTACTCGCCCGAATTTTGCATTTCTCTCGAAAAAAGGTAGAGAACAAATTTGTAGAGAACTCGATTCCTTCTCAATATTCTCAAAATATGACCTATGTTGGTTGATATCAGGGTGTACAGATTGTTAAAAAAAAGCGCAATTTGTAAAAAAAAATCACCAAAAATCGCCAAATTTGTTTTTTAATAAAATTCATGAAACCGATTTGACAAATCTTTAATTTTAAAAATGAAATAGTTTTTTAAACCAAAAACGAATATAATACCTTCACAAGGTAATAATAAATAACAAAAATCACTTATATAATAGTGATGTACAAACAATTTTCTTTAAAAATACGCATAACATTTAAAAATATTTTTTTCAACACATTTTGCAATAGGACATTTATTATAACTCATATTAATAGATTAATCCCACAATCCGCTTTTAAGAGCTCGGCGCTAAAAATTAAATAAAAACCTATAATAAGGGGATTTATACAATTTTTTCAAAATCACAAATAGTGTCTGAATCATTTACATTTGTGTTGTTGTCATTGAGCTATTCAACCTTGATAACATACTGTTTGATATGGGAAACGTTTTGCAGCAGAAACTATTAGCCTTCATGTGATAAATTGAGTAGCACCATTGTGAATTCCCCATTCAATCTTATAACTCGTCGTTTTCAATGTGTTCAGCACTTTAGTTTGTAATTCGTAAATATAGGTCACCCAGTTTTTAGCCCTTGCTTCATTCCTTTACTTCTAATTGTCATTTAAATTTGCGGTGAGTCATATATGTAATACTCCTATATTGGTAGTAAGAGCTAGTACCGTCCGAAAACACTACAGTACAGATATATCAATAAACACGTACGAAAGAAAAGGAACACATACGTTTATAAATAAACACCCTGCACAAATTTGAGGACCAGGTGGTCCACTGGGTCGTAGTTTTAAAGTATGAGCACAAGTAACCATATTTTCTCCATATATTTGGACCATTTTGGTTACTAGTGTTGGTTACAAAGTAGTGTGGTCCTGTACTAGTACTTAACCTAGTCCCACTTTTTGCAGGGCATGTATACAATGCATATACAAAGACGGCACTCAAGTACACAATACATTGACAAAAACGGTACTAGACTGTCTCGCTTTGATTTCGGAATGCTTACACATTGAGCATGATTCAATAATAGAAAGGTTTTGTAATAAAACAGTCTTCTCGCTCCCACGCATAAAATCAGCTCCTTTACTTGTGCAAAATGTTGCACACTCTACAGTTTCTAGTTATATTAGTAGTAAAACCAAAAATTCTTCATACTAAATATTCGTTGGGATCAGCTTCGTTAGCGTAAATTTCTGGAAGAAGTCTAGAATAGCGACCGTTTAGCTATAAAATAACCAAAAGTGCCGATTGATAGAACTTTTTACGCTGATCTCAACGATACCAAATTTATTTGGCGCAGGTAATAAAGAAAGAAGATATAAGAGGGTTATTTGCTTTGTTTACTTATATTTTTTATTATCACTTAATTCTTAAAACCCAAACGTAGATCATGATAAAATATGAATATGGAATTAAAGATAATAGCTTGTACCTTCTAAATAATATAAATTTCTTTACCATTAATCATGCAGTTTTTTCAAAAATGGTTATTTCATGAAAAAATAACATATGTTCGTTTTTTAGTGGTTTTGGTTTAAATATATTAAAAGAATTTAAATTATGTATTTCAACTGCAAGATAAATTGATTATCTTTATGGTGACGTTATTAGTTTTTTAATCGGTTATGTGGTTCATAAGATATTAATGTTAAAAAAAATCAAGGAATTTAATTGTAACCTTCTAAAACGTCTTAAATTTTACTTGCGCTAGATAATTTTGACAGGGTCTATCTATTATTTTACGTATTGCTTAGTATTTCCATTAAAAAACCAAATATATTGCAAATTCACATATAATTCATAATACAGATTTTACTTATAATTGTATACTTTGCGCACTTTCTTAGTACCTTTCTACTGCGGTTTTCGCAAAAGGCGATCACATCCTTCCCCTTTCTCCTACTTCCAAAATACAAATCTAGATAAAGGAGTGTCAAATTTTAGCTGTCACAAAATACATAACCTTGTGTTATTGAATCATGCACATTGAGAAGTTAGCTTACTGCCAATATAGAAGTATTACATATACATATGCGGTGAGTAAACCTTTCCTTATTTAATGTATTTTGTCAATTATTGTTGCCTATTAATTGTTCATTTATAGAAATAAATGCTTCCGCTACCCTTTGTCATATTGTAAATGTTCGTAAGTGTTTTTAATCGCCATCGAAGTGGAAACTTTAAATCTGTAAGCCCTCGGACAGATGACATCTTTATTTCGCAGTTTTCACAAGTTCTGCGAATTTGCCGCCTTTTTGTGAATGCCACTCGTTTGACTATTGTCTGCCTAACTGTTGAAGTCCGCCATTGCCTGTGATTTACAGTTTTTTTTCTTGTGCTGTAAAAGGGAAGTAATTTTAAAGTGTGCCGCGAATGGAATGCACGCCACCCCACCGGAGGGCTAGAAACATGCAATCATCAATAAACAAAACCGTCGTCACGTCAAGAATTGTGCCCGCTCCACGGAATCGATCTGCAACTCCACCACGTTGTCGGGAACTGTGAATGCTGCAGTGAATAGACCTGCAACCGCCACCACGTTGTCGGGAACTGTGCCTGCTGCAGGGAATAGATCTGCAACCGCTATCAAGCCACAAAGTACGACCTTTACAACGTCTCTCTCATACTTTGCATATACCCTCTGCCACCACCACGAATGAACCGAGCATAGAGTTGCTGAACAACCCTACAGACGATTCTGGGCTGCCTAACTACGGCCAACAACAAACGTACCCTACCCAACCTGTACCTAAGCCCCAAGTGGAGTCAAATGCCAGCTCCACGCACAATAATGGTACCGCCGGGAAATCAACCGCCATTCCCACCGTCGCTTCTGCTGAAGCCGTTGTCGCCAGTCCAGAGTCAGTCTTCCCCGCAGCAGTGTATGCCAGTGCGCCATCGTAGCCTCAGAGAGCATGCTTGTCTGTATGCAAAATCAAATCGCCATTTTACAGCGCCAACTTAAAGAAACAGAAGTTAGGTTAGGCAAATCAGAATTGGAGAAAGATAGGAATTTGTTAGATAGGCCAAATAACGTTTTTTCGGTCACTACAGTTACACCGGACGAAAGTGGCGCCGTGCCAACAACAATTTCAAGTCAATCACATACTGCCGCACACATGCAGTAGCATTACAGCAACATGCTTGTTAATGCATCGCAAGAAAATATGCCTACGCAACCGATGTATATACATCCAACAACATTTGTTTCAACAAGTTTAAATAATACCTATACCAACTCGCTTACTTCTAGTTCGGTTGATTCCGCTATACAGCGGCAAAGAGCTGCGAACAACCAATTAAATATTTTCGGTTCCACAATTCCACACAAAAAACTTATCGACCTTCCGGAGTTTTCTGGTCAACCGGAAGACTGGCAATTTTTTATACAGCGTACGTCGAGTCCACTGCAGCATATAGTTACACGAATTTTGAAAATAATCAACGCCTTTATAAGTGCCTTAGGGGTGAAGCTCGGGATGTGGTAAAATCCCTTTTGATTCACCCAAATAATGTTAATGCTGCCGTCGAACATTTGCGCGCACGTTTTGGTCATCCTGACACTCTGAGCCAGCCGTAGCCAGTTGAAGTAAATCCGAGAAATTAATCCGATTTCGGAAAATAATGTGGGCAAACTTGTGCAATTTGCTACCACAACAAAAAATCTTGCTATATTTTTAAAATAAATCAATGGTGAGCAACATTTAGCTAATCCAACGCTGTTGGAGGAGTTGGTAGGGAAGTTGCCTATGAGCAAAAAGTTTGAATGGGCCAGACGTGCAGCAACCCTTTCACCGTATCCAAATATAGAACACTTTAGTGACTGGCTGTCAGAAAATGCCGCTTTAGTTTCCGTTGTGCTAGACCATGAACAGCGAGAATATCGACGTCGACCAGTTTTTCATGTAGCTGAGATTCAACGTGACAACTCCACAAGTTCCATGAAGTGCCCCGTATGTAGTGCCAAGCATAGAGCTTTCGAGTGCATGCGACTTTTAGATGCCAACTTAGCAGATCGGTGGTCTATGGTTAAGAGACACCGACTCTGTTTTAGTTGCTTAAACTGTGGCCATTCTACTCGAGATTGCCACAGAAGAAAGACATGTGCAATAAATGGCTGTGGTAAAAAACACAGCAAACTTTTACATGAACAACGAATTGCAAGATCAACAGATACAGGTGGGCCCACGACAAATAGTCCAACTCAGACTTCCATCCCCACAAATGAGGCAATTTTAAGTTGCAAAGCCAACAACCATCCCAACAATAAATTACTTTTTCGGGTTTTGCCTGTGACCCTTCATGGGCCATCTAAAAGTATAGATACCTACTCATTACTGGATGAGGGATCGTCAGTGACAATGATCGAAAAAGAAATACTGGAAGTGTTAGGCTTCAGTGGTCAACGTAAGCAGCTGGGCATACAGTGGTTTGGAGGTAGAGCAATCCAGGAGCCCACGGTTTTAGTTGATCTTTATGTAAATCGGCGTGGGTTGGGGAAAAGGCATACGTTACGTAACGTCTACGGAGTAAGCAATCTTCATCTACCTACGCAAACCTTGTTAGAAAAAGATTTAGTTAATCTAAAGAGTAGCAATAAATTTAACCCTTTGTTGTACTATGACGTTACGCCGAAGCTCCTTATACGTTTAGATCACTGCCACCTTGGGTTGCCTACTGAGACCATGTGCATTGGAGGATATGGTTCGTATGCAGCTAATACCGAGCTTGGTTGGGTCATCTTTGGGCCTTCCAATAGGGCATACAATCCAAATGCTACGTGCCTGATGGTGTGTTCGCCGAAGGAGTCGGAGCTTCACGATATGGTAGCTGACTATTTTGAAACGGAAAACTTTTGTGTGAAAGCTGTATCCCCGATACCAAGTGCTGGGGACATACGTGCCAAGGAAATCTTGGAAGCTACTACTCAACAGATCAACGGAAGGTTTCAAGTAGGTCTGCTGTGGAAAACAGATGGCATTGTGTTGCCGGAAAGTTACACGATGGCCTTGAAGAGATTGGTTGGCATTGAGCGCAAAATGAAACGTAATGTAGAGTTTGTCACAGCATACAAAGGGATAATCGACAGTTATCTTAGAAAGGGGTACGCCCGCAAAATGCTTGCTGAAGAAGCCACTACGTACCATCCGAGGAATTGGTACCTGCCACATTTTGCAGTCCTCAATCCTAATAAACCGACGAAACTGCGGTTCGTTTTTGACGCGGCAGCTTGTTCGAATGGAACGTCACTCACCTCAAACCTGTTGAAAGGACCACAGCATTACCGTCCGCTCCACGCAATACTGTTCCATTTTCGCGAAGGCACAGTGGCAGTATGTGGCGATGTCATGGAAATGTTCCAGCAAGGGTTTACCCTACGTCACTTCGCCTCGAATTCGCCTGATGTCTCAAAGTCACTGGGATGCGACGAAGTTGCACTGAACATCCAACGAAGAGAAACCTTTTCACCTGAAAAAATTTTGGGGATGTACTGGCGACCCAGCAGTGACGATTTCAACTTCGAGGTAAAATTCAACTATACTGACAAGACTGTCTTAGATGGGTCGAAAAACCCAACAAAACGAGAACTTCTTAGTATTGTTATGTCGATATTTGATCCCAAAGGCTTTTTTTGCCACTCACGATCGTGGCGAAGTTCATACTAAGAAAAGTTTGGAGTTATCGGATCAGTTGAAGTCAACTCACCATGGGAGCGGTTCCGAAAGCAAATTCCCAACGTAACACAATGCCACATTCCGCGCCATTATTTCGACAATAAAACTATAAAGCAATTGCAACTGCACATATTTGTTGACGCAAGTGAGCACGCATTCGCAGCGGTAGGCTATTGGAGGTACATAACAGATTGTGGCAAGATAGGTATGTCGTTGGTAAGCGCTAAGACTCCATTGAAGCCTCTAACGATTCCGCGTCTTGAACTTCAAGCAGCTGTTCTGGGTGTGAGGTTAAAGAAAATTATCTTTCAGGAACATTCGTTAAAAATAAATGAGTTTTTTCTATGGAGCGATTCAAGCACCGTCCTACATTGGATAAATAGCGAGCACCGCAGATACAAGCCCTTTGTCGCGCACAGTGTTGCAGAGATTCTTGACGAATCTAAGCCGAGCAATTGGAGATGGGTGCCCACGGCCGACAATGCAGCTGATGAAGCTACGCGTGCCAAGGGCCCGATAGACTTCTCCCCATCATCGTGCTGGTTCAGTGGGCCAACATTTCTTAAAGACATACGAGAGCATTGGCCTGTTTTTGTCTCCGCCACAAAAGTAAAGACTGTAGGTAACGATGACGAGGAGATCAAACCGAGATTTGCGTTAATGGTTGCGCGTAACACTCTAATCGACTTTAATCAATTTTCATCGTTTACCAAGCTTAGACGTACTATCGCTTATATCCTTAGATTTATTTCGAGATGCAGAAAGCAGAAGCCAAGCCAGCAAACATATGGACTAACAGCAGAAGAGATTGAAAAGGCACAAATAACCTTAAGTCGTTTGGTTCAAAGGGAAACGTATGCCGCCGAGTTACATAGCATTGCCATGAACCAACTAGTTGCGCGTGACAGTGAATTACATCAACTAAGTCCCTATGTTGATGAAGATGGATTGCTAAGGGTCTACGGGAGAATTGATGCTGTCACTTGGCTTCCGCGTTAGGTCAAATGCCCAATTATCCTGCCACCAGGTCATGAAGTTACGAAGTTGATAGTCGCTTTCAAACACAATAAGATGTTTCATCAAAACACAGATGCAACCATCGCCGAAATTCGCCGCACATTCTGGATCCCACGACTTCGTAAAGTTCTGCGTTCCGTCGTCACTAATTGTGTCGTGTGCAAAGTATCGAAAGCAAAACTAGTTGCACCGTTAATGGGATCACTACCGCAGGACCGTCTAACGCCATATGCCCGACCGGTTACGTTTACTGGCCTCGATTATTTCGTGCTGATCAACGTTGCGATAGGTCGACGAACGGAGAAGCGATGGGTTGCCTTATTTACCTGCGGGCCATCCATTTGGAAGTGGCACAGGATCTCTCGACTGACGCTTGAATAGTATGTATACGCAACTTTATCAACAGACGAGGAATGCCCGCACGTTTGCGTTCTGACAACGGAACAAACTTTATTGGAGCAGACAAGGAGGCTAAGAAGTTCACGGAAGTCTTTTATTGCGAGAAGATCCAGGACGAGCTGTCATCGAGGGGAGTTCAGTGGATATTCAACTGTCCGAGTAATCCGTCAGAAGGTGGAGCGAGGGAACGAATAGTGCAGTGTGTCAAACGAGCCCTGTGGCACACTCTGAAAGAAGAATCCCCGAGAGAGCATACGCTGATAAGCGTGCTAATCGAAGTCGAGAACGTTGTCAATCCCAGGCCACTAACCCACGTTCCAGTAAGCAGCGAAGAGGAAGAACCACTGACGCCAAATCAACTTTGGTTGAGCTCGGAGAACACGGCTAACACTCCGAGCATTAGGGATCCTATCAAGAAATTGTGCACTCTGCGTAAACAGTGGAGGATATCACGTCAATACCGAGATCGTTTCTGGAAACGCTGGATAGCACAATATCTGCCAACGTTGACGCGAAGGGTTAAGTGGTGCCGCCGAGCAAGGGCATTACAGGTCGGCGATTTAGTACTCATTTGTGAGGCGAGCACACCAAGAAGGGGTTGGTGCCGGGGCAGAGTGGTGCAAGTATACAGAGGCACTGATGGTGAGGTTCGTTGTGCTGACGTTCGCACTTGCGGTGGTATGTTACGACGTCCTGCATCCAAATTGGCCATCCTGGACGTGGCGGAGAATAATGGTGGAACGAAGCGTTCCACGGTGTGGGGGATGTGATAAATTGAGTAGCACCATTGTGAATTCCCCCGTTCAATCTTCTAACTCGTCGTTTTCAATGTGTTCAGCACTTTAGTCTGTAATTCGTAAATATGGGTCACCCAGTTTTTAGCCCTTGCTTCATTCCTTTGCTTCTAATTGTCATTTAAATTTGTATTTTGTCAATTATTGTTGCCTATTAATTATTCGTTTATAGAAATAAATGCTTCCGCTACCCTTTGTCATGTTGTAAATGTTCGTAAGTATTTTTAATCGCCATCGAAGTAGAAACATTAAATCTGCAAGCCCTCGGACTGATGACACTTCATATAACATTTTATTTGAACTATTGAATTAAGGCTTTCCAACCTCATAATATTTCGAATCTTAGTTTTTGTTGAATTCATTACGGAAAAAACGCGCTCAACAAAAGCATTTGAGAGCGACAAGGATAATAATATGAAGGCTACTTTACCTATATTTCGAAACATTTTATTGCCTGATGCGGTTTTCACTCCGTAAGCAATTATCCTAAATTCTTCAGAGTCGGATGGAATGCCGTTCTAAAAAAAGTTATTCCAGGGGAAAGTTAAAAGATTTAAATATTCAGTTTCCGCTGCTTTTTTTCCTTCAAAGTCAAATTGTGAATTGGCAGATCCTTGAAACTCGCCCTCTTGTGATTAATACACTTTTCTGGTAAAAAAATCAAAGCTCCTTTAAAAGGATTTAATTGACTAGGTAATCGTTTCAAATGTTCTTCGATTAGGGTGATTAAAAATTTTTGACAGTCTTTTAATATGCTTCTTAAGTCAAGTCCATGATAAACGCAGTTCATTAGCCGCTTCTGTAAATTTATCGCGGAAAACTAAGTTTTGTATATTTTTACAATTAGAAAAATTATTTGAAGGGAAAAAATCGTAAATGGAATTAATCTGTGTATTCATAAAACAAACCCAACCTTTATAAAGTTAGTTAACAAATAAAAAATAAAAATTGAACTTAACCCTAACATATCCGATTTTATCGAAAATTAGATTTGCGATCTAAACCTTGATTCCAAGCAATGTTTGTTCAACGATTTTTTGTGCAATTGATGCGTTTGGATTTTAGTGGGAGTTTTTTGAGTTGGTGCCTGGAGGAACCATCAGGAGTTCATTAGAGAAGTATATTTAAAGAAAATGTTTTTTTTTTTTTTATACCCGAGCGCACAAGGGTATTATAATTTTGTTCACATAACGGTTGTTTGTAACAGCCAAAACGAATCGAGATAGATATAGACATATATATACATAAATGATCAGAATTAAAAGAGAAATCGTTTAAGCGGTGACTGTCCGTCCGTCCGTGTGTCTGTCCGTGAAGACGATAACTCGAGAAAAAATTGAGATATATCAACAAAATTTGGTAAGTAGGTTTCCCTTTGCGCAGAATCGTACAATAACCACGCCCACTTCCCATATAACGGTATTTTCGAAATATGCAAACACTACGATATTTTCGCAAATACTGGATCCAAATTGTTGAAAGTTGGTATGCGAAGTAGAAATTTGACATAAAATAAGACAGTTATGAAATTTTTGGAAAAAGGGAGTGGCCCCGCCCACTTATGATAAAAAGCTGTATCTCTGTAGTCCCTATACCAATCCCCACCAAACTCGCAGAGAACATTACTTAGGGCTTGACTAAGAAACCTGTTGAAAATTTTTGAAATCCGACAAGAATCACGCCCACCTCCCATATAATTTAATTTACAGATATGCGAAAACTGCGATAAATACATAACTATTTAAGCTAATTTACTCAAAATCGATATATACAATAACCTCTTAGCAGAAAATTATAATTAGCGAAATTTTTGGAAAATGGGCGTGGCACCGCCCACTTATGCCTACATATGTGTATCTCGGTAACCGGTTTACCAATTTCTACCAAACTCGGCACATTTATCAATCTTGGCGTGAAAAAGCAATATGCTGAAAATTTTTGAAATCGGACCAAAATTACTGTCACTTACCATATAACGGTACATTTCAGAAATACGAAAACTCCGATTTTTTAATAAGCTAAACTTAAACTTACAACAATCACTTAACAAGACACAAGATGATTGATTACTTACTACGTAAGTGTATATTGATAACCGCCTTACCGATTTCCACCAAACTTGGTCCAATTATTTCAATAAATCATAGTATATTATCGAAATGTTTGGAAAAATACTCTTGCTTATCATGCAGTTTACTGCCCAGCCAGCAAGAAAACGGTCATTTTACGAACATTATGTTTTACGAGGGATTCTCGTATCGCCAAAAAGTTAGAGAAAAGCTCGTAAACGATAAAACAAAAAAATATAATAGAAAGAGGCTTGTAGTAATTTGTCAGCACAAGAAAAAATTTTAGTTTTGTTGACAATTTTTCTTCAATCACAATATTTTATAAGTATGTAAGTAGTTTGTTAAATATTCAATTTAAGAAAGTTATTAAGTATGTGACTTATTGGCAGACTGGTGCAAACGCAAAGGACGATCTACCAAGAAGCCCATTTAAGGAAAAGCATGCATTTATGGAATATGGAAAAGACCTTGGGAGTTCAAGTGAAAAACAACAATTATTGGTAACTAAAAACATAAATTAATCATAATAAAATAATTTTTATTGCATTCTTTAAGCACTTTATAGGTTTCTGAACTCGAAGCTATAAATATTTTAAATGTAGATAAATATTTAAGAACGTGCTGGCGGAAAATTATTACAGATGAGGTAGCAGAACTTTTCTCGTGGAAGGGAACTGGTACCAAAAGCAGCGCTATTGGTTTGGCAACGACTGCGGCAATAAGAAGTACGGATAATAATATTATTTATTACCACTTTTTACTTAATTAAATTTTCCGATTTCCAATGGAGTTTAATCTTTCACTTTATTTTCTTATGTGCTTGTCGTCAAAAATTTAACTCCGACGAAGAAGTTTTTATTTCTGTTTCAAAGAAGCACTTCCAATATGCACACGACCGGCATAAAAAAAATTGGCAGCCTATCGGCAAAAAAGATAAGAAATAAATTCAGCTACTTTATAATATATATTAAACCCCTCTTATTTAATTGTTAAATTGTTATTAGATAGTTTGTTAATATTTATTTATCTGAAAATATCTTCACATATACAGTGCCGGGAAAAAATATTGGCACAGAGAATTATTAGCCATGAATGCAAAGTTTTTTATTCTGATTTCTTCTCTAATTGTTTTTTATAAAAATATAGCTAGTATGAAGTTCTACTTTCAGATCAGATTTTTTAGAAAAATTCTAAGTATGTAGTTTTATAGCCCATTTAATTTTAGTATAATAAAGTGCACGCTTGAATAGCTAGAAAACCTCTTTGTTTTTTGGCAATTTTTTATACGCAGTTTCTTCCATACAAGAAAAAAATGTCGCACATAATTTGCATGGAAGAAACTGCGTAAAAAACTTGCCAAAAATCAACGCGGTTTTCTGGCAACTTCAAGCTTGCACTATGTTATACTAAAATATAAAAGGATATAAAACTGCATACTTAGAATTTTTCTCAAAAATCTGATTTGAAAGTAGGTCTTCATACTAACTATATTAAAAAAAAAATGTGCGAAAAGAAATTCAAGTAAAAAACTTTGCACACATTGCGAAAAATTCTCTGTGCCAATACTTTGATCCGGTACTATAAATATTTATTAATTATAATTCCATTCAATAAAATAACTACAATAATTTGAATTTATTAATTGCCTTTATTTTTAGCATTCAAAAACAGTAGATAAAGCAGTGTAAAAAAACGCTTTTTTAACGTAAATTAATCGTTTACGAGACTCGTTTACAATTAAAAAACGGACGTAAAAAGATTCGCATACGAATGCTTTTTCGATCCGTTTACGACTGCTCGTAGGCGATGCACAATTTAAAGCGAAAAAGTGTTCGAAAAAGAGTCGTAAACGGCTATCATAAACGATTTTTAATCCGGTTTTTCTTCGAGAAAATATCCAATTACGAGCTTGTTTACGATGATTTTGCTGGCTGGGTGAAAGGTGAAAAAACGATAATATGTGCGCCGGGTATATAATGTTCGGTTTCGCCCGGACTTATACTTCTTTACTTGTTAAATTCATTTTTTTTTATATGTCATTTGCAAAAAGTTGTGAATTAATAAATAATAAGTTAGTATGAAAATACAGGAAACAATTTTGTTTTGACGAGAAACATAAAGATACGCCGCATTTAATACAATAAACATGTGTAAGTGATGAGCAATTAGGATCTTTGCATCTTGGGTTTCCGTTGTCTATAAATTTGTGTAAATGTTCGACGTTATCCAACCGTATATCACGGGGCGGTAATGCAGCACTTTTGGGACGTGCCCGTTTTGCAGAAATCTCCTCTTCGATGTTACTTCTCCACCCTCTATTTAGTAACTGGGTTCCAGATTTCATAAGAACTTGCGATACTTCACAAATGAACTCGTGGAGGTTAAATATATTGGTTGTTCGTGGCGTAATGGAGTAATGTCGCTTGTATAATATCCAAGAGTTAATAATTGCCATATCAAACATATGGTATATCAACCTATTTGCCCATTAACATGACTTGATGCGGATATGACTCCCACCTAGAGAAGAATCCATAAGATCCACACCTCCCATATATTTGTTGTATTCGTGTATAACATTGGGGCATGCGATTTTTTCCACACACTTGGTTTTTTTATTAAACCTTTCAACAGTAGGAGAGCGTTCGGGTGTGGGTCCTTCGTTAGATTTAAACGGTTTTATGCCAGCTAGTGTTGAAGCCATGTTTACAACTTTCGTATCTTTACAAGAAACCGTCGATATCACGATCCAGAAAAAGGATCCGACACATTCGTCCATTTCACCGCGATTTTTCATTTTCTCTGGAAGTTTGCAACCATTACGCCTAACTGTGCCCAATGCATGTATGCCTTGAGTGCGTAGATAAGCTAGCAATGGAAGACTTGTGTAATTATTAAACATATACAGTGGTTGACGAAACGGGGTACGGATCGACACAATCGAACCACAACGTTAGCTGATGCCCCTAAGTTTGGCTCATTTTCTGTCGGATTGTCTTCGTTCCCCAAATATATTTCGAAACCTTAACAAAATCCTAGGTCATCACATATTAAAAATAGTTTGAGTAACCGATCATTTCCACAATAAAGATTTTCTGTTATTGATTGACGCAGAAGTTGTGCGGTTGATGTTGGTTGCTCTTCCACCTGCTACTCAGCACATGGATCACGTCGATTTCGACAGAAAGGCATCTCGTTATTGTTGCTAATGTGCAAAAACTGGCGAACTTTTTCATGACGATTTCATGCCACGGCTTCCATAATGTGAAAATTTGCCGAACTCACCCCAATACATTTTCACATTTGGATATTTGAGGACTGACATTAAATAGTTTATGCCAATAAAGCGTTTCATCTCGTCGGGTGTGGTGTGAAGTGCGTCTGATATATTTTGTTGAGTTGAGTATATATTACTTTGATTTAGGGTATTCGAAATTATATCGTCGGTTGCAAAAAATTAGAAAAACTGATACGGCGAAAATGAACCCAGCTTTCTTTTAATTGCAGGTTTTGTCTCTTCCACAAGGTTTTTTTAAACTGAACAGCATCTTTATCAATTTTCGTATTCTAAACCAACGGGCACGATCACCCAAAACAGTTTCACTGTCACCTATGTCATTCATTGAAAGGTCTTCGCCAGTACTCTCAGCAGGGTTCTCACCAGTATTTCCTTCATTTACCGCGGTTTCCTCTGCACTACCATCACTATCCGATACAGCATTTTGTTAAATTGCCGATATAGTGACGTTCGGGTCAGCAATGCTATCATCTGAAAACTCACTACCACCTTCACTATGTGACCACATGTCCATTTACATTTAAAAACTGCTCCAGTTCTTCTGGTTTATTAAACCGATGATTCCTCATTGACATTCTACATTAAAAATTATATATAGCATGTTTTAATAAAAAATAAAATCATAATACCCCTACGCAAAAGTGCGCTTGGGTATAAAAAAACTTTCTTGGTGAGCACTAACTGCTTCCTCAAAGAACCAACCAGATTTTAGCTCATAAATGCCACGAATGTCAACTCAGTGTTGCCGTTTTAGCCCTTTGGTGGCTAACTTTAGTTACCACATACTTTTTTTGGCCACATAAATTTAAAATTGCCCCTAGCCCTTTTTTTAGCCCTTTTTAGAATTTATTCATACTTGGCATGAAAACGTTGTATATGCTTAATTTTTTTTTTGCAGTCATGTAAGAGATGAATTTTTAAACTAAGAAAGACTGATATATATACATATATGTATCGTATGCTCCTTACGCTTTCATCCATACATACTGTAAAAGTGTGGGGCTGTTAATTTATCTGTTACTGATTTAACTATAGTTTAAAATAGATAAGTTCACGGCCCTTAATATGCCAAATTTGTTAAACGACCCATCAAGTCGATTGACCGTGTATGTTCTTGTGGTGCGATTGTACCAGCATACTGGTGTCGTGAGTGGTGAAATTAGCTTAATTTTCTAAGTAAAAAGTATTTTGGCGGAAATTTCTTGCCTATATGAGTCAAAGCCGTGTTTGTGGAAGATTACGTTCAGGATATTGCAGTTGTGAATTACCAAAAAAAAAACAATGCTTAACAAAATGCTAGAAAAATTATGAAATTTCGACTCTAATCATTTCGATCTTTCCTCAACCTCATTTTTAAAGAAATAAATATTGTACCAGCATGCTGATAAGTTATATGCTTCGAGCCTGATGGTACAATCACTTGATGGAACCACCAAGCTGATGTCGTATATTTCCCCTTTTATACAAAACGGTTTTTGGTTGGATAAAATATTAGCTTTTATTCCAGAGTTCATTGTTTTTATATACCATTACTTATTGAAAATGTTTACGTATATACTTGTATATGTATATGTAAGTAAAAAATTTTAGCTACCATTTTTAGCCACAACGATTTTTTTAGCTCTTTTTTAGCCCCTTTTTTAAAGGAATTTGGCTACCACTAAAAATTATGTGCGGCAACACTGATGTCAACTTTTTTGTTTTTTAGACACTTACATAAAATTTGTATATATCCACGAATTCGATTTTAAAATTTTATTAAAAACTATGCACTGGATCTCCTGCACTACTCACATAAGCACAGAAAATTTCCATTCACTCTTTATTTCGAAGCACTTTCACAAAGTCACACTGCAAACGACTGTAATGCTCGCAACCGAAATACAATAGGGGTATTCTCTGAGTCTTGCAAAGCCCTTGCACGGTGCACGGATTGCACGGTTTGCAAAGCTGTCCCATACGAATACCGGTTTTTACCGTGCAATCCGTGCAATCTGTGCACCATGCAAGGGCTTTGCAAGACTCAGAGAATACCCCTAATGAAGCCAAAAGATGCGGATTAATCAGCGCTACATGTTTGCTTTGCCATTTCCGAGAATGCGTGCTTAGCATGAAAAAAATTCCACATCAACGTTTGGCTACTGCAGGGACCACTAGGCGTTTAAGAGTTAAAATAATTACTTACACATACACTGTCTTTCGTGGCCAGTAACAATTGCTTTAGACCTAAGACGACATAATATTACTATTACAATACCGTCAAGTGCCTTCTATTTTCCACCATACAAAATCGAGCCAACCTAATATACAGTGGTCGAAAATTTTTACAATTTTCACTATTACTTTTTCTTGTTATTAATTTCAGTTATTTTTTTTATAAAATTATAATTAATTCTTTAACAAAAACCGTACAAATCCAAGTTTGAAACTTTGTACAAAACGAAAAAAAAGCAATCAACAACCTCGTAAAAATTTCGAGCTTTTTAAATTGATTTTCTAGAAAGATTTTGAATATGCAGTTTTGTAGCCCACTCAATTCTAGTACAAGAAAGTGCCACTTTCAAGGCTAAACATTTTCGTTTTAAAATTTTTTTTGGCAAAGGTGTTGCGGTATTCTTCCATGTTAAAATAAATTGTGTTTATTCGTTACTAGCAGACACGGCGAACTTCGTGCCGCCCAAAATTTATTTCTTATTCAAATATTTGGTACAACGTTTTCACCACAATTCACGTTCACGTTTGGTTTTGTGGTCGTCAGACAACATATCCTCCATTGCCGTCTTAAATAACCTAACGAAAGCGTTATGTCCGTGAAGAAGTTCTTGCGGAAACAATGATCCGGCTCGATGGTGAATCGTCCTTGAATATATATAGGAAAGGTGGTGGCAATTTCAAATTGAGAGAACATCATTGGTCCACAGAAATCCAATATGCATAGACTTATTTCAGACGAAATACCATAAATGTCTTACAATTGAATTTGTAGGCATTCATCAAGAATCAGGGTGTCCAGGTTGTTTAAAAAAAGAGCGCAATTTCTGAAAAAAAATCCCCAAAAATCGCCAATTTTTTTAAATAAAATTCATGAAATCGATTTAACAAATCTTTTATTTAAAAAATGAGATCTTGTTATAATGTAGTATTTAAAACCAGAAACGAATATAATACCCTCAGAGGGTAATAATAAATAAGACAAATCACTTATATAATAGTGATGTACAAACAATATTGGTTTCAACATATTTTTCAATAGGACTGCGCAATTATTAAATTGATTAGAACTCATCCATCCTCGTCCAATTTCGAATCTTAGTTTTTGTTGAATTCATTACGGAAAAAACGCTCTCAACAAAGCATGAGTACGGCAAGGATAATAATATGAATTTATTTATATTTCCAAACGTTTTATTTCTTCAGAGTCGGATGGAATTGTTCTGACAAAAGTTATTCCGTGATTCACACACTTTTCTGGTGACAAAACCAATGCTTTTTTAGAAGTATTTAATTGACTAGGTAATCGTTTCAAAAGTTCTTCGATTAGGGTGATTAAAAATTTTTGACAGTCTTTTAATATGCTTTTTAAGTCAAGATTATCACGCATTTCATTAGCCTCTTCTGTAAAATTATCGTGGAAAACTAAGCTTTGTATATTTTTATAATTGGAAAAAATTTATTTGAAGGGAAAAAATCGCCAAAAAATCGCCAATGGCGATTTCCTAAATTTTTACGCGCAAATATCTAAAAACAACGCCAAATTTGCGCGAAATCGGCAAATCTGGACACTCTGGTTGATATACATCAGTGGTGCACACGGGAGCAGGGTTGCCACTTTGGTAAATTATTTCCAAAATTGGTAGAAAAAATTTAGGTTGGTAAAAAGGTAAATTTTTTCTCATTTTGGTAGATTTTTGTAAAAGTAATTTGTTTGAAAAACAAATATAAGTTTAGTTCCCGTTTTATTTGTCTTAAAGCATAAACAGACGGCAGCGTTGATCGGGATTACCACGGGAATTAACTGCAGTTGATCCGGATTAAGTCCGAGTTAATCCGGATCAACGCTGCTGACTGTTTAAGCTTTAAGTTAGCTTTATGTATATAATAAATTATTTTTCAAAAGAGTTGTCTACGTTATTGCATTAATTTTCAAGCGGTTTAATGCACACTTTTTATATACATCCATCTTCTTATTTGGCGCTGTAACCGCCTAAGCCATTTTGGCCGAGTTCAACAAAGCACACCAGTCCTTTCTTTTCTGCCAAGTGACGCCAAGTCCCTCTCCACCTGTTTTTTCCATCGCAGTTGGGGCCTCCCTCTTCCTCTGCTACCACCAACCCCGAGTTGAATACTTTCAGGGCTAAAGCGTCGGTGTCCATTCGAACGACATGGCCAAGCCAGTGGAGCCGATGTATTTTACCATACATACATATCGATAAAAGGTGAACAAATCGTGCTCCATTCAAAACTAATTTTACTGGAATCCTGAGCAGCTTTTGATTCCCTAAATATTTTAAATGATTATTTAAATAGAAAGAAAAAATGGACAGGCAAGTAAATGCACACCATGATTGTTCACCAAAAAAAAAAAAAAAATCAACGCCAGTTTTTATAAATGGCAATTATTAAATGAAAAAAACACAACAAAAGACCGGCGACGATAAAACTGCATACCCAAAGTTGTTGTAAAAATGCAGAGTAAAAAGTTCGAAATTTAGACGACTTTTTCTTTAATTTTTATAAATGTTGGATATAGCTTGAATCCTTGATTTGTATGGGTTTGGTTAACAATACAATATTCTTATACGAAAAAAAGAAAAAAAATTTACTTAAGAGCTGTTTTGCTGAGTACACACATACAGTTACAGAAATATTGCGCTTGTATTGGGAGCTCTGCCAACGCTATGCACCACTGATCAGGGTTGGGCACAATGCACTAAAAAATGAATGCAATACGCTTTTCACTACCACTGTCTATTCAGTGATAGTTAAAATGCAAAATCCATTATCACGGAAAATTTTGGTGATAGTGAAAAAAAATTCACTATCACTGAACATTTAGTGATAGTTAAAAACAAATTGCACTATCACTAAACCCTTAGTGACAGTGAAAAACAATTTGCACTACCACTTAATATTTAGTGATAGTGAAAACCCTTATTTATTAAAATTTTTCTGTAAAATGACATTGCTTTTGGCTGTAAACAAGCTTTATTGTTATGACATAGTTCTTCTTGAAGAATAAAGTAAGACTATATTAGCTGAAGCAGTGAAAAGAAAAATATTCAAAATAAACAATATTCTTATGAAGAGACTTCTAATTATAGTACGTCGCTTCCAAAATATAAAAACATAATTACTTTTTTATTTGCCTTTTTTAGTACCAACATTTCAAAGTTATGGTCAGAAAGATTTTGTCTTGTCGATCGATTGACAATCCCAGCAAAGGAAACAAGTCTTTCCACTGGCGCAGATGAATGAAGAGGTGTATTATATTTTAAAAATATTTTTTATTTATAGTAGGAAAGCGATGCGAAGCTTCAATGCCCCTATCCTCGTCATTCAGGTACAAAACTACTTCATTTGCTATAGCTCCGCCATGGCAACATATATACCGATTTTCATCTAAAAAAGCAAATTATTTACAAAACTTTTGCAGGTTGGTTTCTTTTAATCAAATGCCTGTAGACTCCTCATCGAATTCGAGAAATGATGTATTACCACTTATGGAAGGCTGTAAATTATTATCTACCCCTACCGGTTGTCTTTTAAACTCCATCGCATATTCTTTAAATTTATCCCGAACATCTTCTAGACTGTATGAATCAGCACTTTCCAGCAAAGATTTGCAAAATTTTAGTTTGATATCGGGAATGAGAATTGCTGCAATAACTGCATCCAAAGAGTCAGAGTGCAAACTAAAATATTTGTCAAACCTTTGCATTAGCTTTGATTGCATTTGAATATTAGTTTCCGTCAAACATTTCAAGTTTTCGGAAGCTAAACGTCGCATTTTTATTTACATGGACAGTAAAGTTGGAATAAAGTAACCAAAGAAAATATTTTGTTCTCTTTGAAGGAAGTCGATAGCTTCTGCGATAGGTTGCATTACTTTTGCATATTCTTCCAAATACTCAATTTCTTCCTCATTGAA
This sequence comes from Rhagoletis pomonella, assembly GCF_013731165.1. NCBI lineage: Eukaryota > Metazoa > Arthropoda > Insecta > Diptera > Tephritidae > Rhagoletis > Rhagoletis pomonella. The sequence continues at coordinate 67,837 of NW_023458839.1, read as the reverse complement.
AGTAGAAATTTCCAGCTTATAGCATAGTTCACCTAATCTGTTTTGACTTCTGAACCGAATCGTACAATAAGTTCTATCTTGTAACGCAAGGCGTAACCAGATTCGAAGATATAACTGTTTTTATTATTTCCGCAGATTTCGGCCTATTACATTTATTCCATAATTTTGTACACCTGAGTTAGCAAAATGTAAAAAGTTAATATATGTACATGTTATATATTTAACCTTACTTCCTTAGAGGGTAATTTTTGATACTATTTTTTCGTTTATACTAAACTACCCGATAATAGGACCATATATGCAAGGTACAATCTCTGAAAATTTGACTGAAATCTATCCAGTAGTTTTTGAGTTAAGTGCAATCATGAAAACGGCTATTATATTATATATGTAGATAATATATTAAATACACAGTAAAAAAAAGTTTTTAAATATGGTGTATGGCGCGGAGGCATGGACAAAGAAAGCATCTGATGAAGCGCCTCTTGGAGTTTTCGAGAGAAAGATTCTGCGCAAGATTTATGGGCCTTTGCGCGTTAGCAATGGCGAATACCGCAGACGATTTAACGATGAGCTATATGAGCTTTACAACGACATAGACGTAGTGCAGCGAATTAGAATTCAACGGTTCCGCTGGCTAGGTCATGTCGTTCGAATGGACGGAAACGCTCCAGCTCTGAAAGTATTCAATGCGGGTCGCGATGCTGGTAACAGAGGTAGAGGAAGGCCTCCTCTGTGAGTTTTTTCTAACTATCACTAAAGTTTTAGTATAATGCTATTTGTTTTTCACTATCACTAAACCCTCAGTGATAGTGAAATTTTTTTTTTCACTGTCACTAAATTTTTAGTGATAATGAATTCTGCATTTTAACTATCACTGAATAAACAGTGATAGTGCAATTCAGTGGTAGTGCAAAAATGCTCAACCCTGCCACTGATGTACATACATACGTACAATACAATATACGTACTGTGTTTATAAACATGTCTGTCTGGCTGTATGTTTGCACACGCATCACTCGAAAACCAATGCATGGAATTGAATGCAGTTTTCAGCGATGTATTTCTAGAGGTCTAACTTAAAATATAGAAGGACAAATATTTGAGAGTTGCCACCTGTTTGAAAATCTCGGGTTAGGTAATAAGAAAAAGTGAATATTTCAATATGGGCGTCAATAGAAAGAGGTTTAAAAGGGTTTACAGCCGAAAATATTTTTTGAGGGTTGTCACCTGTTTGAAATTTTTAATTTAATTTATAAGATAAATTGAATACTTAAATATGGGTATCAAACTGAAGAGGTTTAGGAAAAAAAATTGTATTTAATTAAATTGATAAAATAACTGAAATCGATATCTGTAGATACTTATTATAAAATTGTAACAGCTGATGTCTGTACATTGTCTACATATATATTATTATGAAACAAGGCGCTTATTCCCAGCGATCTACAAATCGTACAGAGACAAATTATACATCAAATTAAAGTGCTCGATCTGAAACTTGCACAAACTTTACAGATTTAAGATTCATTGAACCATTTTCGAAAGATTTTAAATTTTTTACATTGAGCAAGGCATTGCTACGTTCATTTCGATAGGCAGCGCCTCAGCGGGACATAAGATAATGAAACATTGTTCCATTTATTCGCTTTCGTTTCTGTTTTTGTTTCATATCGTTCAAAGCATTAGTTATGTTTGTTTACAAATTATCCAGTAACTTGCCAGCAACTCTCAGTAACTTTGTTTCTAGGAATTCGCTCTCATAGAAAATAATTACAAAAAAGTACGCGAACGCTATGCCAGTAATAATTTGCAAGTTTCATGAACAGCTAATAAATTGGCTGTTTATTCGCAGCATATTCCTAATA
>NW_023458839.1:34771-50969 GCF_013731165.1 Rhagoletis pomonella | reverse complement strand
TTATTCTCAAACCGCTAAACCGCTGAGAACCATTTCCATGTGCATTACTCCCCTTGAATTTGATAATTTACTCCCAACCAACCAACTGCCGCTAAAGAAGTTTCACTTCATAAATTCAAGAAATGTTTTTACCCTTTCAGTTACCCTAATTCTTATGTATCTGTCATTGTCTCCATTTTAGTCTTTATCTTCACCTTTGCCTTCATCGTTATCATTTATTTCTTCATCTTCATATTCATCTTTATTTCAAAGCTTACAGCCCTATTCTGTTGCCCTCACAAAAATCACTATACGCACTATTGTGAGGTTTCTGACTATTGTGAGGTTATCCCATACGCTCATACGCTCACAATTGTCAGGAATGAATGAGACCCTCACAAGAGAAAAACAGCCGATTTTTATTGAGCAATTGAATAATGTTTTGTTAACTTTCGTTCGCTATCAGTGTCTGTGTTAAGTTTTTTTTTAACTAAAAGTATATTCAGTAATGGCGGAGTTATTGCTTGTTTTTGCGGCAGTTTCGGAAGAGTTAGAGCAGGCATAGGATTTCATTTCCATACAAACTTTTGCTCCAAGTTGTGGATCGCAAACTGTGTGAAGTACTGGAGCTACTCCTGGTTTGTTATTTCTTTTTAAATTCGCCTAGGAAATAAATAAAATCAGTAGTTATCAAAAAAATAAAGAAATTGTCACTTGATCCCAATGAACTCATTAATTTGTTTGCTTCAAGTAGTTGCTTGACTAATTACACGTCTGTAACAAAGACCACTTCTTCGTCATCTGACCAGCACACTCTCTCGAGATTTCAGTTTAGTTCCGTTTGCGAGGAGGAAGTGGCCAGATGCGTATGCAGTATTAAATCTAATGCTGTGGGGAATGATGAGCTTTCGATCAAGTTTGTCAAATTAATTTTGCCTCACATTCTCGCTTGCTTTAAACACATACTCAATCACTGTTTAACCACTTCGTGCTTTCCATCCAAGTAGAAAGTAGCAAATATCACACCAATAGCCAAAAAACCTGGTGCCTCTCTGATTTGTGAATTCAGGCCCATAAGTATGTTAACAGCACTTTCTTAAGGTGTTTGAGATGCTTTTAGCGCAGCAAATACCTGACTTCATTCATAAAAATAAACTCCTAAACCTTCTGCAGAGTGGTTTCAGAGCTGGTCACTCGTGTTCTACTGCTGTTGTTAAAGTCTTGGACGATATACGTCAGCCATTCGATCAAGGCCATTTAACACTACTTTGTCTGCTTGATTTTTCTAAGGCTTTTGATTCTGTAAACCACAATTTATTGTGTGAGAAACTAGCTAAGTATTTCAGCTTCAGCAAAACGGCAGTAAAACTCATAGAGAGCTAGTTGAGCGACAGGTTTCAAAAGGTGAAAATCGGCAATAATTTTTCTAAACTCGTGCATATATACTCTGGTGTCCCTCAGGGATCCATACTGGGCCCCCTTTTTTTTAGCATTTTCATAAATTACATTTTCAGCACCTGCACTCATGCGCGCTTACACGTCTATGCCGATGATGTGCAGCTGTATGTTTCTAATAAAATTAGATCGATTCAGGATATTTGTCTACAACTTAACGAGGACTTAAGCTCAAAATTAGCATGGTCTAGGGAGAATTTACTTTGCCTCAATGCTCAAAAATCTTGTGTAATACCTGTCGCTAAAATCACATTTTTGGCATCGGATATTCCCACCTTATTTATTGGTGCCAACCAGCTTAAATTAGTTGACAAAGCCAGGAATTTGGGTTTCGTTATTAACTCTAGACTTGCGTGTGATGATCATGTTAATGAAGTTGTGAGTAAAATATTTTTTACTCTACGATGTCTTAGAGTAACTTCACCTTATGTACCGGCAGCCACTAAGAAAAAGTGAATTACAAGTTTAATTGTTCCTTATATCCCGTACTTTGAAATCGTCTACGGCAAATTAGACTCTCATTCACTCCAAAAGTTGAATATCGCCATTAACTCTGCCACAAGATATGTATTTGGTTTAAAGAAATACGATCATCTCGCATCTATGCGTGATTCTATACTTGGCTGTGATTTAAAAAATTTTCTGAACGTAATTGCATTTTTATGTTCAAATTTTTTATCACCCGGAATATCTGTACAATAAACTTAAGTTCTCCAAGAGTACACGTTCGTCAGGTCTTATTCTTCCGAGATTTAACTATTTATGCACTTCAAGACTGTTTTTTATTAATGCGGTAAGGCTCCGGAACTCCCTTCCACTATCCTTGAAGAACGCGTTACACATAGGCAACTTGAAAAAACTCATACTTAACTTTTTTCCTTCCAAGCGTGATCAAGAATAGTGGTTATAAGCTTACCTTTGCTTTGTTTTATTTTAGAATATATGATTTGTAATTCAACGTATACATTACCTTAATCTATATTGTAATATTAATTATTATCTGTACTTTATATTTTATTTTTTGCAATTTGTTTGTATCATTGTGCAAGTAAAGATTACATCTTAATGCACTAATGTTTTCAATCTAATGTTAAATAAATAAAATAAATAAATAAAAATGTACTGAAAAGTACTGATTTTTTTAGCACGAAAAAGTCGAATGTACTGATTTCGCGCATAAAAAATCTGGCAACCCTAACGTTTGCTAACACGCTCGCTGGCTGCTCAGCGCGTGCGCTCGTACTTAATGAGTGCTCGTTTGCAAACAGCCTCGCTTGTTGCCCGTGAGTTGTGCAAGCTCAGAGCAAAATAACGAACTAAAATGAGGGAAATCCGAACCCTGTTGGAAATTGTTTGAATCGGTGTTCACTGTGGAAATGTTTTAAGTGTTTTAAACTATTGACAAATATGTGCTCTAAAGAGTCCGATTATTGCAATTTTCTTTTGCGTGTTGGAGAAGGTCGATAACTTTCGCCACACTCGAAAATGAAGTTGCCAGAAGAGCTTATTTTGTTAGATGGAAATTTAATCGATTGGATATTTGAACTTCAATCAGGTGTAATTAATGAAAATTATTTGAAAGATCGGGCAATTTTGTGTCCAAAAAATGAGCACTGTACGATAATTAATACCGAAATGATTAATATGTTGCCCGGATAAGAAAAGGTTTATCATAGCGTCGATACTATCGTTTCTGAAGATCCACTGGAGCAAGTCAGATTCCCTACAGAGTTTTTAAATTCACTTAATTTTAGCGGGGTTGCACCTCATGAATTAAGGCTAAAAGTTGGAATAGTTGTAATGTTAATCCGTAATCTTAAACATATGAAGGTTTAGTTAATGGCACTCGCCTTATAGTTAAATCACTACACTATAATTGCTTGGAAGTCGAAATTTTAACAGGTGAATCACAAGGGAAACGAATTTTACTTCCACGTATAAATTTACAGCCCAGCAAATCACCACATCCTTTTGTTTGAAAACGTCGCCAATTGTAGCGTTCGCAATAACAATAAACAAGTCTCAAGGTCAAACTCTAGCAAAAGTTGGTGTTTTCCTGAAAGAGGATTGCTTTATGCATGGCCAGCTGTACGTGGCATTGAGTAGAGTACGATCTTGCAAAGATATCAAAGTTAAAATTAATGACCAAAAGAAATGTACTGCGAATATAGTTTTCCTTGAAGTACTTACATGAATAAACTATTGTTTTTAGAAAAAATAAAAAATGTTCATTTTATATTTTTAGACAATAGAGCACCCCGATTTTCGGGGGTTATTATTACTGTGGTGTAGTATGCAGTGCGCGCTTCCACTCCGTGACGCCAGAGTTCAAGCCCTGGTCAAAGCGACATCGCAAAAAATATAGAAAAAAGATTTTTTCTTAACAGCGGTCGTTTCTCGGCAGGCAATGGCAAACCTCGGGGTGTATTTCTGCCATGAAAAACAGCAACTCATAAAAATACAATCGCGGTCGCGGTCGGCGTAAAACTGTAGGTCCCTCCGCTTTGTGTAACAACATCATGGCGCACGCCACAAATCGGAGGAGAAGCTCGGCCAAATACTAACAGATGTGTAAGCGCCAATCTATTACTAAAAGATATTAAATAAAAATTAATATGAGGGGTCTTTATTAGAGCTACAGAAGCAAATCAACAATTTTTAGAATTTTTGTCTGTCTGTCTGTCTGCATATTTGTACGCGCATCACTCGAAAAATAATGCATGGAATCGAATTCAGTTTCCCCGGCTGTATCGCTAGAGGTCTAACTTAGAATATAGAAGAAAAAAATTTGAGAGTTGCCATCTGTTTGAAAATATCAGTTTAAGTAACTGGATTTGATTGGCCGGCCGCTGTGGCATAGTGGAAACAAGTTTTGAGTAGCTTCTCCCTTGTCGCTGCATTGAGCGCGTTGTGGTCGAGATCTACACGTCGTACGTGAGCATATAAATATTGCGTTCATTGGAAATTTTGTCCTCTACAACTTTGCCATTTAAATGTGCCACTTATTACAAATAGAAATTGCTCAAAATTCGGAAAAAAACCACACCACTTACCTAATTTTGGGAATTTTTTGCATTTTATTAGCTATAAATAATTGTATTAAAAAAATGATAGGCACATGAAAATTGTAGGGATTCGAATTCTCTATAAATTTGTTCTCCACCTTTTTTCGCGAGAAATGCAAAATTCGCGCGCTAATCGTAAAAACAGTAAATCCAAGATGGCGGACAGTTCCCATATCGCAATTGTGGGAAAAATTTTCATTTTGTGTTCACCTAAACAGGATACACCTAACTGTGTCAAAAAATTTCTTCCTGGAATTTTTTTCTTACGTCTATACGAGTCTATACAAAATGTATGGAAAATTTAAAAGAGCTTCGCCCGCGGGTAAGGCGGTGCCCATCAGTGGTCTAAAGCAGCGATGGGCCGAGAGAGCATTTACTCTGCAAGCGCCTATACAAAATGTATAGAAAGCTTAAAAGAGCTTTGCCCGTGGGCAAGGCAGTGCCTATCACCGGTCTAAAGTGATCGGGCTATAATCGCCAGCTGAAAATTTCGCAGTACACTAATGGTTTTTTGCATTTGATCACTTATCCGTGCTGTAGAAAACAGTATTCAGCGATTCCAAAATTGCATCACAACTGCACCGGAATGATATGTACAAATAACGCATAAGTAGATGCAATATATGTTCTATATTAATAATGTTACATATAAATTGAATTGTTATTGTTATTGACTGAGTTGTTAAAATACGGTTATTGATCGTATAAAAAATAAAACACGGAGAAAATTTGATTTGCCATTTTTAAAAACTGAGTTGTATAAAAAGGGAAAAACCCGGAAAACCTAAAATGAAAAACGGGAAAAATATATAGAATTGCATGGACTAAATGGGAATAGGCTCGACCAAAACCTGGCAACGCTGGTATCAAGTCATGAGGTGCAACTCCTTTACTCCACTTGCCCCTGTAGATATTCAGAAACGGCAGCAGATATCGACGCCATAGTAAACATTTTCTTGTCCGGACAATATATTAACCATTTCTTTATTAACTACCGTACAGTGCTTGTTGAAAATTCCATTATCTGCAATAACATTTTGTTATAAGAGCAAAATGCTCTATCTACATAATTTTGCTGGAAAATTGTTTTTATTAACATGTTTTGCGGCAGGTAAGTTACATGTGCCTATGTATGTATATGTTACCGGTTAAATCCGATCTTAGGTGAAACTAGTTTAGCCCAGGCTATAGCCTTTCACTATAGCCTTTGGAAAAGTTAGCTCCATTATATTTTTTCTAAGAAGGACTTGCCGCAATTGGTCCAAATCTTCAGGAGCTAAGATTTCGGTTTTTAACATATGCAGAAAACTCAAATGTATACATCCAACCCTCTCCGTGTATGACACCCCTCTCCACTATACTGATACATTGAAAATGTTGGGAATAATTTTTGACAATAAACTTACTTTTAAGCAGCACTGTCATAATGTAATATTAACTTACTTGCTAGACTAAATATTATAAAGTTTTTGTCATCCAAGTATTCTTTAGTTAATATAACTACACTGGTAAATGTAATAAGGGCTTTTATATTAGGAAAAATTGACTATGGACTCGTAATTTACGGACACTGCGCAAAAAGCATCTTAAATTGCTAGAAACACCTTACCATTCAGCAGTCAGAAGAACCATAACCATGAGGTAAAGTACAACACACAGATGCTCATCCCAAAGATTGTGCAGAAATTAAACTTTATTCTCTCACGTCGATGCTTTCAACAAAAAAAAAAAACGGATGAAGCAAGCAATCAGCTTTATTTCGTACATATATTAAGCTAACGGGTGATTTTTTAAGAGCTTGATAACTTTTTTTTTAAAAAAAACGCATAAAATTTGCAAAATCTCATCGGTTCTTTATTTGAAACGTTAGATTGGTCCATGACATTTACTTTTTGAAGATAATTTCATTTAAATGTTGACCGCGGCTGCGTCTTAGGTGGTCCATTCGGAAAGTCCAATTTTGGGCAACTTTTTCGAGCATTTCGGCCGGAATAGCCCGAATTTCTTCGGAAATGTTGTCTTCCAAAGCTGGAATAGTTGCTGGCTTATTTCTGTAGACTTTAGACTTGACGTAGCCCCACAAAAAAATAGTCTAAAGGCGTCAAATCGCATGATCTTGGTGGCCAACTTACCGGTCCATTTCTTGAGATGAATTGTTCTCCGAAGTTTTCCCTCAAAATGGCCATAGAATCGCGAGCTGTGTGGCATGTAGCGCCATCTTGTTGAAACCACATGTCAACCAAGTTCAGTTCTTCCATTTTTGGCAACAAAAAGTTTGTTAGCATCGAACGATAGCGATCGCCATTCACCGTAACGTTGCGTCCAACAGCATCTTTGAAAAAATACGGTCCAATGATTCCACCAGCGTACAAACCACACCAAACAGTGCATTTTTCGGGATGCATGGGCAGTTCTTGAACGGCTTCTGGTTGCTCTTCACTCCAAATGCGGCAATTTTGCTTATTTACGAAGCCATTCAACCAGAAATGAGCCTCATCGCTGAACAAAATTTGTCGATAATTTCGATTTGTCGACATTTCGAACCGAACACTGATTTTGGTAATAAAATTCAATGATTTGCAAGCGTTGCTCGTTAGTAAGTCTATTCATGATGAAATTTCAAAGCATACTGAGCATCTTTCTCTTTGACACCATGTCTGAAATCCCACGTGATCTGTCAAATACTAATGCATGAAAATCCTAACCTCAAAAAAATCACCCGTTATATCAAAGATTTGTACTCCTATCTACTCTGATGCCTACTAAAGTAAAAACTCTACCGCAAGGGCATTTGCCCAGTTCTATACTCATAAATGACCTGAGAGCTTATTTTCACAGTCGGTTCCAGATATGATACCGGCTGTTCGTTTGCGGTAGCAAAAGGGCTTGGTATTACAATTGTCGTCGGTGCTTTTCACGCGTACTTCTCGGCATTTATAATTGCTAGAAGCTGCACGTTTCGCCTCTAAAAACAAAGGAAATTTCCTCACATGCATGGACAGTAAATCAGCCATCGAAGCCCTCTTTAACAATGCTAATTATTCTCATATAATTTCGAAATCTCGTGAAATACTCTTTCACACAAAAATACCATTAAAATTATGTGACTACCTGGGCACGTCGTAATATAAGGGAACGCGTTTGCAGACCAATGATTTCTGTGGTAAAAATTTAGCTTAACATCTAAAGAACTAACATTTTCATTATTCTGCAAAACCCGCTATCAGCACATTTTTTTATATAAATAGCTACAATTCGAATTGCAATAACCTCTATCTGATCTTTAAACTAAAATAAAATGAATTAAAAATTAAATCCTAATTTTAATATATAACGTGAATTTTTAAGACATGTGTGGGTACTTAAAATTATTAACACTTTTAAAAATAGCTGTCAAATCAGTTTTTTTGCTCTCCTGAAAAATTGAGTTTTTGCAGATAGACTGTATTGAATATAAGCCTTCGGTATGAAAAAGCATCCTAGACGTGCAAAACGCCATGCATGTAGTGAAAAATACTTCATTTTAATACAGGCGTATTTGAATTGAATATTTCCATTATATGTAGTGTATGTATAATGCAAAAATCCAGTTTGTTGACAATTTTCACTTGATTTAAATAGGAACATTTTTAAACGGCAATCAAATAAAAAAAATTTATTCTTACAACGCGTTTTCTTCTCAGTGTAATACAAATATTTGCCTTAGAAAAAAAACATCGAAATAAACCATGTAAGATTTATATATGGATATGTGTACAGAAGCAAAAGCAACATTTTCGTTTTGCAGATCTTCTGCTGTATCACATTCGCACGAAAATAGCAACCCAGCAAAAATGAAACAAAAACAGGGACGAAAACGAATAAATGGAACATAGCAATGCTCAAATCAAAATAAAGTCTACAGTGTGTATGAATTTATGGATATGCAACAACGTTGTGTATGTGTGTACAGAGCAGTGACCTGCACGATTATGTTAGTATTAGGGATGTTAATTTTTGGCTTTTTCCGATCACGGGGTTTTCGCGATGGCGTTGTCACAATTCCGGGATCCCAGGATTTAGATATTCATTACTTTCCAACAACTTGAATCGAAAAAATTGCTTGTATGTATATTGTTTGAGAAGCATGAAATAAATAATAAATAAATGGGTTTGAAGTGAAAGTTCTTTAGCGGCGGTGGGTTGGTTGGGAGTAAATTGGCAAATTCAACGGAAATTGCACACGCAAATGGTGCAACCGCAATAGTGTAACGGAAATGGTGCAACGGAAATGATGCAACGGAAATGGTTGGGGCTGAAACAAGTGCTTATTGTGTGTATGTCCCCTTTCAGACACGTCAAGTCTTGCTTTCAAGTCTGATCGTTCGTTGGTGAAGGAGGTGGGAGGAGAGGGGAAGAGTACAGATACCTCCGTACCGTCAATTCGTTTCAAGTTTTCTTGTTCTCTTTTGATCTTTTCGTTGCTTCCGTTTAAAGAACCAAGTAGTTGAATTCAATAAAACTTGATGCGTGTGGAAGCAAAGAGAAAACACAAAAGAGAATGCGATAAAAATTGCTTTCAAGACTTGACGTGTCTGAAAGGAGACTATGCATATGGTATTAATTTAACAAAAATTTGCTAATAAAAGGTTAAAGAATAGAAAAAAGACCAATACAAGAATGAAAGTAAAGGTGACTACGTACATAAATAAAGAACAGGATATAGGCAAAAGTAAAAATAAAAACAAAAACAAAGATGCGTAAAGATAAAGTCAAAAATGAGGACAAGGTAATTTTGAACACTTTACTTATATATATAAGGGCAAAGGTGAAGGGGAATATGTAGATGAAGAAAATGATAAACATAAAAGTAAAGACAAAGGGGAGGATGCCGATACCGATAAAAGTAAAGATGATAGGGGAAGGAAGATTAAAATAAAGGTAATTAATGAGGAAAGAATATAGAGACATACACATACTCAATCTGGGAACTATTTTGGGATTTTAGAGATTTTCGGGATTCTCGGGTCTTATCGATAAAGTAATTGATATTTTTATCGGTTTTGTTATCGATATTTATCGATTGTTTATCGATATTTATAGATTTTGTTATCGATACTTATCAATTTTGTTATCGATATTTACCGATTTCGTTATCGATATTTATCGATTTTGTTATGGATATTTCTATCGATTTTTATCGTACGAGTACGTTATTAACTAACACTTCTGACGATTACCACGATGCCAAAGTAGTGAAGTTACTCGGCATGGCCGCATCGTTGCATCGTACGATTACTAATAGCATCGTCGATTAGTAAGACCCCTTTCAGACACATAAAGTCTTGATTTCAAGTCTACTCGTTCATAGGCGAAGGAGGTGAGACGAATGTACTCTTCCCCTCTCTTCTCACCTCCTTCGCCTAGGAACCGAGCAGACTTGAAAGCAACACTTGACGTGTCTGAAAGGGGTATAACAGCATAGCATTTTCAGCGTCTGCATCGTCAATAGCAGTGTGACCAGATAATCACAAAACCATATTAACTATACCTGCATAGTGAATTTTTTATTTACCTCAGCATAAATTAATTCATAAAGTCATAGAAATTAAACATATTTAAATTTAGCAGAAGCGATAGCATAAAGTGGGAGTGAGAAATAAAAAAAATAAATTTAATTAATTAATTTTCAATACCCATTCGTCCTCGTAAACCAAAAAATTTTAATTCTTTTAATCCACAGAATTTCCTCTTTCATTTGTTATTCTAAGTAAATTGCCCTGAATTTTTTAAATAGTTTTTTTAAAGTAATCATATCTCTAAAATTACAAGGTCCTTTTAAAAAAACCTGACATAAGAGAGAAAATCTACAAACGAAATTTTACTATAGTTTCCTAAGTACATATATTGATTGCTACCATTTATACCAATTTCTTTGAACTGTTTGATATTAAGTGGGGAATTTATAAAAAAACGTGGTCATGCGGGCGGCTGTACCAATCCACAGAGGTGGGATGTTGATAGGGTCCATGGGCGTCCCTACGTAGGGGCAGGAGGGGGGCTCGAGCCCCTCCCCCCTAGCCTTTGAAGTTTACCTTATATGTAGGTATACAGTCTTCGATTATTATCGCAGCGACCACAAAACTGCAGTTGCCAATATAGCAACTCAGTTGCCAACTTTCAGTTGCCATCTGTAAAACCATTTCAGCCAGTGGCCACCCAACTGAAGTTCGGTTGCCATAAGCCTAAGCCGGCTCAGCTCGATGTTCTGGTCACATACATAAGTACACATTTTCATGAGTCTATCTCTTCATATTCTGGTACTTACAAATATCGGGCCAAAGTTATAATACCATTTCATGCTCATGAAAGGTATAGTTTTCAGGTTTTAAATCGGTGAAGTAGGTAAGAAAATATAAATTTACAGATTTTCTGAACTTCTTCCTAGCGTTTCTCTTAAAATGTAATTTTCAAAAATTTCATGCATTGCTATGCCATGTCATTGCTTCTTAGCTCAGCTGTTGTTTGCTATAGGTACGTGCGCTTAAAATCTCCAGTAAAAAATGTCCAACAGCGATATATCATCTGTTTTCTCAAAAGAGAAAAATATCCAAAATAGTACGCGAACAGAAAATTTGCAGAAACTTGCAAGTTAGACGAAAAGCTGATAGAAATGTTGTTTACCGTAGTTTTGTGACCGTAAAATTTTATTCGCAAAAAATGTTACCACTTCTTGTCATCGCGATTCTAGGTACGTTGGTAATGCAGTGAAAATATTCAGCAACTCAGCTATGATTTGTGGAATTTCCTGTATTGCATATTTCACGGGGCAATATTTTGTTACCAGCTTATGAGATGGTAACCAAATTTACCGGTTACAAGAGAGCACAGAATGCGAAAAAGGTTTACAAATTGACAGACACTTTAATTACCGGTTATAAAATTTATGTTACCAGCGCAGAATAGACCTGTAAAAAGTATAAAATTGAAAACGTAAGAAAACAAATCCTGAATTCTTATCCTGACACAGTTCACTGACTAAACGAATAATTACTTATTCCTTACAAGTTTAATTAGTCGAATTTACTATTTCAACTTCCAAACCATCAAACTCAATTTAGGGATTTGCGTGAATTCCAGCCAGCTCTTCTTGATAAGCTATTCTCTTGTTGGCAAATTGCTGTGTGCTAAAATATGTATTTATATGTATAATATGTATGTATGTAAAATATATATGTATATGTGTAATATGTATTTTAAAAAGTAAAAAGAGCAAAAATGTTCTAAGCAAGGAGAAAGTAAAAAGAGACGCACTTTGCTAAGCAAAGGGCCGCATTTGGCTCAAAGAGCCACGTTCGCCCTCGTTGGTATATAGATTTTTAATTAGATAATTGTTTAATAAATTTTACTATAGTAGGAGCTTGCAAAGTTCGGAAAATCCCTTCCCGTATATACAATGTAAATAATAATGCTGAATATGTTGCATGTGTTCCCATTGTTGACGCATGACTTGATTTGAATTTATTCGCAATGTCTTCATATATCACTTTCAAACATGTATAAGCGACATGATATAAACTGGCCTTTGCATGATGTGTTACATGTCGCTATGTTTTGTAATTCAGGCCTTTAGTATCTGTATATAATAAATCATACGACTTAGGCCGATCTGTAGCAGCCACAGAATTGAGCTATATATCAAACTAAAGTGCAAGCTGCAGTTGCAGTTGACCGTGTTTGTCAAAAATGTAAAAAGCGGCAGAAAAGTCAATAGTGAGTAATATAATCTATTGAAAAATATTAACCATATTTCCGTCGAATTGAAATTCGGAAAACTTATTATTCATAGTTTTAAAATATATTTCACGAAACCAAAAAATAAAAATAGCTGAGATCCCTTTCATTTTCAAATACCGAGGATATCACTGGCCATTAAAGAATGGGAATGGGTCTTTTTTTTACTTTTAACACAAAATTTACTTCTTATTTTCTTGTTTTAAATAAATGTGGTTATAGTTTTTATTAATAAAACTATGTTTTATTATTAGTCAAACTCACAACTTCAATATTCTTTAAAAAAATAAGGCAGGACTAAGTATATTTTAGCTCACAGGTTATCTTTTAAGTACATAAGCCTCTACAGCGTATGTTAAGGCTTTACGTTACTACCAAATAGATTAGGCTTCTAGGGTTAAGAAAGCTTTAGTTTGAAAGTGTGATATTAAATGCCTTTCACCATAAACGGCGCAAATTTTCAATGATTATTGCGTTTCAGATTGAGACTAATACCAGATATTGTGAAAGGTTGGACTATACCTTAATATCTATTAAGAACTTAAAAATTATCCTGAGCTATCAGGTGTCTAGCAATACAAAATTAATTGCCGTCTTTCACGAAGTTCTTTAAATAAATTTTGAGCTAAGTACTCACCCGTATTTGAGGTTACTACTAGTTTTAGTAAATTGTTAGTTTAATTTCTTATAAAATTTACCTTTAGGATTATGCATTTTAAGAATACATCGAAAATTTGTTTTAGAGAATCATTGTGAAATAATTGCAGAAACGATTTACTGGTTTGCTGAGCAACCGAGACGTCTGCTTTTTTAATAATTTTTGTAAAACAAATCGGCAAGTACATATCGTCCCCCGCATGCCAGAAACATGAATGTGTAGATGAAAATTTTTGGATTTTTTTATATGTCGGAAAATTCGGAAATTTTTATATTCGCATGAATGCGATAATAAAAAAACAAATCTACTACGGAAATTTAGTTTTTCCCTATTTTAAGAGTGATTTACTCATAAAACGTATTTTAGTAGTCCGAACAGTGCACAGCTGCCGCACGCTCTCGCTTTGTATATGTACGTACATGCAATCTTAGCGGATATATAATCTTATACTAACATAATTTGCCAAGAAAAGATATCAACTAAAATATATGAGTTCTTAATGTAAACTTAATAATAATACAGCAAATGTAAATGATTAAAGAGGAAAGAGGAGATGGATAATGTAAGTATGGAATATATAAGTACAGGAAGAAAAAGGAAAAAGGTACGCACCAAGATTATTTGTAGTCAGAGGACATATCAAGGCCACTGAAGTATGCAGTCTAGCTTTAACACTTTCTCGAAGCAAGTTCCACAGTCTTACAGCACTAATGAAAAACAGTCGACTGGAAGTAAGCAAATAATATTTAGGAACAATCAAGCTGTTATGTCTTTGTGATTTGGTTAGTTGAAGCTTTTCATACAAATATTGCGGGACTTTCCACTCTAATAATTTATACAAAAAAATGCAGTTTCTTGCAGCCAAAAAATTTATAATAATACTGCAACCAAGAATTTTATCACGCCATGGCGATATATGAGCATGTCGTCCAATGCCATACACATACCGTGTTACGTTATTGAAAGCTACATTTATCTTGCCGACCGTTTTTTAGTCAAGTTTGCTATAAACTATTTCGGAATATGTGAAATGTGGCAAAATTAACTGCATAACATGTTTTCGTCGTGTTTCCTGGGGCGTAAACGAAGCATACATCCCTAGCCTACGTAAAGTTACTAATACATTACTTACTACTTTATTAACATGATCACAACAGCTTAACTTATGATTTACAAATCCGAATTTTGTCAGTGGTCATGAGGGCGGCTGTACCAATCCACAGAGGTGGGATGTAGATAGGGTCTATTACACTTTTACATATAGGCATGACAAACGACTCAGCAGCATTTAAACATAAAAGATTCCTTTGCGCCCAACATAATATACAGGACAGATCACTATTAACCGTATAACATAAATCCTCGACGAGACCTATACGATTCGAAAGGTACATCTGAATATCGTCAGCATACGCATGGACATTAACATATTTGCACACCCAAAAGACATCATTTACAAACATACTAAACAATAGAGGACCAAGGATTGATCCCTGATGGACACCTGTTTTGATAGCTTTAATTATTAGTGAAATTTTCTAACTACTTGCACTTGGAAAATTCCGGCACGACGGGACACGCCCCAACCCGGAAATAAAGAGCCAACTTTTATTGTATGTGTACATATGTACAAAAAGAAATTGTCAAATATCACGCGAGTAGACGCATTCTTAAGTAGCTGCAGTATTATCCATATTTTCTTCAATCCACCGTGTGCTTTAATTGGTTAAATTGATATCATAGTTTCTGTGAGTGGTAAAACTGTCCGAGTGTACCGATATCATAGCAACTTTAAGTCACCTGCCAACGTAGTTGCAGATTTAAAATCTTAAAAACTTGGTGCATTCTAGATTGTTTAATTTTGCTTTGTTAACATGTAAAAAATTTCAACAAGAACAACTACACGTAAGTCTTCCCCTTCACCTAAGATCCCTCATAAGATCTCATAAGAATCTAATAAGCAGATATGGGCAGAGAGTTAGCAGGTGGTAAAAGAGCGTAAGCGTTGCGTGTACGTATACAAGCGAGAGCGCAGCGATGAGAACACGACAGCATGCAAAATAAATTAGGCACACTAACACATTCTCACTTTTAGCTCACGCTTGTTTGTGGTAGTGCCCACATCTGCTCATAAGCAAAGTATAGTCGAACAGCTAACAATAGGAGCGTTCCTTATCTCCCAGAAATAGTCAGAAAAAGTCCGAAGTAGTCAGATTTAGTCCAAAAAGCGTTCCTTAACTCAGAAATGACAGCAAAAATGAGAGAGCAACACACAGTGAGAGTGACTCTCATTAGTCCGAAGTAGTCAGATTTAGTCAGAAGAATTTTTTCTGGCAAAATCCTGAAAAGTGTCAAACTCAACTGAATTTAAATTAACGGAAATTCAAGAATACGCAAAAAGTGAGAATAATCTAAAAAGTAAAAACAGTGAATTCAAATTGGAAGGAGGCAAAAAATAATTGATATAGTAAGTGTTTATTGTGCTTGTGCTTGTGTGAATGTGTTTTGTACATACATTTCCATTCTTATTTGATGTTAGCTTTGTTGTTGGCATTCTTTGGACTAAAAATTTGGTTTTTTGCGTTCCTTTACTTTTCCTGTTATTCTCTTTTAGTGAGCGCATTTTGCTTACGCTCTGGCATTTTGACACTTTTCAGATTTTAGTCCAAAAAGATAAGGAATGAACCTAATACGTATGAGGCAATCTGAAGAGCGTGCCTTGGAGAGGTTTGGTGAGATGACAGCGGAAATTTCAAATTTAAAAAGATCGCTTAAAGACGTTAATGAGCGTATGAAAAAAACCGAGATGGAGTGTGAAAAGCTTCGCAGGACGTACATGCTTTGACTGAAAAAATGAGCGAGCATGAGAATAACCTCATATCTTCGGATGTCATCATCAGTGGCCTACCAACCAGGGTTGCCATTGACGAAAAAAATATTTACCATCCACTTGAAAAAAATCTACCAAATGTGGGAAATATCTACCAATAATTTTTTATAATCACTTTAATAAAAACTATAGTTTTCTTATTTTTTTATTTATTTTAATTAAGACCATAGTTATTTTTTTTTAGTTATTTCAATAAGAATTAAAATTGTTTTTAAGAGCTTTTTAATTAACTAGTTATAGGGTATTTGAGTCATATTATTGGCATATTCTCAGTTTCCTTCAACCAAAAGCGGAAGTGATGAAACTAAAGGCAACACTGAAACTTCATTATTTCAGCAGGCGCTGCAAATAAACTGCTTCTTTAGCCGCGTTCGATGC
>NW_023458839.1:0-24771 GCF_013731165.1 Rhagoletis pomonella | reverse complement strand
TGCGTAAAAAGTTTTATGCATAAATAGTCGAGTTTAAGCTCACATCATCAGTACAAAACCTGAACCTGAGCCCAAGCTCACTTTTTATACCCGAGCGCACTTGTGCACAAGGGTATATTAATTTTGTTCACATAACGGTTGTTTGTAACAGCCAAAACGAATCGAGATAGATATAGACAAATGTATACATAAATGATCAGGATGAAAAAAGAAATCGATTAAGCCATGTCTGTCTGTCCGTCCGTCTGTCCGTCTGTCCGTCCATCCGTGTACACGATAACTCAAGCAAAAATTGAGATATCTTAACGAAATTTGGTATGTAGGTTTCCCTTAATCCAAGGTAGGTTGATATTGAAAATGGGCGAAATCGGACGTTAACCACGCCCACTTCCCATATAACGGTAATTTCCAGAAATACGAAAACTGCGATATTTTAGTAACTACTGAAGATAATTCACTCAAAATTGATATTTACAATAATTTTTAGACGAAAAATAAGAATATTATAAATTTTTGGAAAATGGGTGTAGCCACGCCCACTTATGGTTACATGCGTATATCTTGGTAACCGCTGCACCAATTTCTTCCAAACTTGGCACAGTGTTGGCCTTGGTACAGCATAAATAATCGCCGAAACTTTTTAAAATCGGACAATAACCACGCCCACATCCCATATAATGGTAATTTAGAGAAATACAAAATCTTCGATAAATCATTAAATATTGAAGCTAATTTATTCAAAATTGATGCTTGCAACAATTCTTTACCAAGAAATATGTTTATGGTAAAATTTTGGAAAATGGGCGTGGCACCGCCCACTTATGATCACATATAAGTATATCGGTAACCGTTCTACCAATTTGTACCAAACTCGGTATGGTTATTGTACTTGCCACGTGTAAGCAAAACATTGAAAATTATTGAAATCGGACTAAAAGAACGGCCGATTCTCATATAACGGTAAATTTAAGAAATGCTTGAAACTTCAATATTTCGAAATTGAAGGACGCTAATTTACTCAAAATTGATACACCCCGGCTTACCATCTAACGGAAGGTTTCGGAAGGGTGAAAAAACATATATTTAATACTTGCGCCGGGTATCTAATGTTCGGCTAAACCCGAACTTAGACTTTCTTACTTGTTATGTATGAGGTTATTATGTGAGAGGTATAATGCAGAAAAGTTTACTCATTTATTACACATCTTCATTACTTCTTCGATACTTGAAACATCGATGTTAAGTGGTCGATGTCACAGCCCTACATCAACTGCTTCGCCTATTGTTTGCATGCAACTAAATAAAATTTGTTGCTCTTCTACTCTTTCTGTTGACGTTCGGATTGTGTACGTGTAAGAAGCCGATTGTGTACATGTGAAAGGCCGAATATAGTTCGTTTCCCAGGAAAGTGTTTGGCTGGCACTGCTCTAATGCAATGGTCGGCACGCCATAGTACAATTGTACAAGCTCTCATCACACGATTTGTTACGCTCTTTCGTTTAGTCGTCGCTGAGCTCAGTATATCCAGTAAACAAACTTAGCTATTTTTTTTCACCAAGTTTGGTCCCCATAAAGGACTAGTGTTACAAGCAACGCTTTTTCGCAATTAAGGTGTTAAGCAGCTATTTATTGTGGTGAAAATTATTTAAGCACTGGAGAGATTTATTCACATGGAATTGGAGATAGGGCTGATAGATTTATTTTAAATAAATTGTGAATCTGCGAAAATATCTTTTCAGCAGATGAATATACTTTTTAACCTTTCTCCCGAAAATTTACATACAGGCTCGAAAATATGCGAGCAACATTCAAATATCGTCGCTTGGATGGAAAATTGCCGGAAGCGTCATTTTGACAATTTGTGGTTTTTGGATATCTTCTTTAGTTTCCGAGTAATTGACTAAAATGTTTTCGGTTATTTGGTACAAATTACGTTAGTATTGCTGTCGTACTAAACTAATCAAAATCTTTCAAATAGAGTTATCTGTTCTTCTTTAGTTTCCGACATATCCAGCTTTATCATGAGTTTCATTTTCTAGAACCGGGTCACTTTTTACTTTTCGTTTGCGTGTATTCACTACAGGTGGATGAAAAAACTGTTGGCGAAATTTGGTTCGGGCGAAACTCACGATTAGGCTGATTAGTGAAAAGTATCGTTAATTTATAAAAATTGTTATCACATTTTGGCGTATATCATTGAAACTGACTGCAAATTTTTTGACAAATATCGAATCCGACAAAATTTTGTTAAACTCTTAAATGGTTGACAGTAAACTAAAAAAATAAAACAATTTAAGAATTTCATGAACTAGTACACAGAATTCTCCGACACTTTGGAGAAAATCTGTAGTCTAGTTCCTGAGAAATTGCATTCCAAACTTCAATTGTGAGTTACCGAAAGTAACTTGTGACAATCTTTTATCCAGGCGACGATATAATATTTACCTAAAATATGCATCTAAATAGATTATAATTGTCATTATTTTCGCAGTTGGAGTATATGCCAGACGAGTAACAGGTACACAAGTATACCTAAATTAGCGCTTGAGCTTGTATATTTATCTCTCTCTAACGCATTAATTCTATATACGTCAGCACCAACGCCCGACAAAGTTATGTCTGTATTTAATAATGGCCCTATGACAAAATATTCATGAAATGTATTCGTAGATTTTTATTTACTTCCATTTCATACATTAGTATTGAGATGAATGATTTTTACTAAATACCAGGAATAAATATTTAATAAAAAACTATTTAATTTAAGCTTAACCAACTTATAGTTGCTCGGAACTAATTTTGGAACGCTTCATGAAATATTTTCATAGACAGTAAATGCAACACTGGGTGCATCATTAACGAGCTGAAAAACCAAACAAATAAAAAAATTCCATCTGAACCAATATTCCCAAAAATTATAAAGCAAAACAAAAACTATTTTTCCAATTTATGCACTGTTATTTTTATTACTGCAATACAATTTCGCAGCTCTTCAAACATTTTCCACATTATGCTTTTAGGGCTAGTAGTTTCCGACCCCATTTGCTCGTTTTTTTCAGTTCTGAATTTAGGCTAGGCTTCATGGGAACTTACTGTGGGTGCAAACAGACCACATTTTGTAAATATGTACATATGTATACACTTCAACTGAATTGTGATATTTAATTTTATTTTATAATGAAAAATGAATTTAATGTGCAATTTTTTAAGTTTACTAGATGTAAGACAACTTTTAATTTTCTTTATATATTGCATGCTTTAGTTTTAATTCTGTTTAAGATAAGTTGTAAAGGTGAAAATAGGCCTCCTGGGCAACCGAGCACATTAAAAAAAAAAAATCGGTAACGCGCGTAAAAGCATACCTCACAAGTGGTGTGGAAAATGCAAGAACAAATATAAATGGAATAATTTTCGAAATTATGAAATGGGTATTGGTATTTCCCATCTCAAAACGGATGATTAATTTGAACGTTATTTAAGCTGCCTTTACACGGTCGATTTTTGTCGTTTAACCAAAATCTACCCGCGTATATTGCAATTCAACCGTAAAATGTAAGCGTTTTGGATAGTCGATATCTTAAGTAAATTTTCCAGTCGACAGAAATCGACTTCTTCAGGAATTCTTTAATTTTCTTTTTTTTTTTTTGCTTGGGCGTCTTTTGAAGATGTGCAAAATTATATTGTCGCCTTAAATACAAAACAACAATTTCTTTAAGCCATCTTGTGCAGCAATTTGTTGATCTTATCCTCACGGCTACCGAAATCACCAACCTCAACGTAGTGATTAGCCTTCTTGCGCCAGCCTCGGGTTGATGTGTTGAGCTTGAATAGCAACAGGAAGTTGGGGGCTTTCTTGAAGTGAAGTGAATCAACGCACTGAATTTCGTGCGCTTCGCGAAATTTGCGTTCGATCACAAAGCAGAGATTGGGACACGCCATTCCACGTTTGTACATCAATTCACGAACTGATTTAAGATTTGGATAACCCCATATAGGGTTCGGCATACGTAGCATATTAATGGTTGCCTTGCTCAATTTGTTGAACACACCGTTTTAATGTGGCGAAGACAGAACTGTAAAACTACGCACTTTTTGTGCAACTTTGTTGATACCGCGGATGCGGATCACAAAAGCCAATTTGGATTTTTCAGGCCCGTCGATTTGGCCGCATTTCTTTGCCACACAGCGCTACTCCATCTCACGGCGTCCATCACGGAGTTTTCTTGTTTGATATTTCTCAGCATGCACCAAGTTTTAACGTTTACGGAGTGCAATCACAGCAGAGCGCTTTAGTTTACGTTTGATCAGGGTAGCAATTTGCTGACCTGCTCTTGCTGAACTGCAGCTTCGACTCGGGGACAGGAGGCAGCTTCCTGGAAGGTTGTCTGCCCTTTGCTTGCGGTTTCTTACCGGCCGTGATGGCAGTCCTCTTAACTTGTTACTTAGCACATTGAAAAGGCGAAAAAAAGTTCGCCAAATGTTTGGAGCACATCGTAAATGAGCCACTCGATTTATAACATTTCTATAAACAATTTAATTAAATACTTTTTATACATAGATATGCTGCAACCATGCACTTACTTTCCCAAATTCCATTCTGCTTATCGGCATAATTTTCCAAATATGCCTGCTACTTACTAATTACTCAATTTTCCAACTGCGCCTTCTTTGTTGACATATCCCAAAAAGACATAAATTTACATTAAACAATAGAAATCGCAAAAATTAGCAAATAAAATACTCGCTTTGATTTGTTGTCAAATTTCTGAGAAATGTGAATTCACCACAATGCGATACAGAAAGAACCAGGACCAGGGATGTAATTTTAAGCGTTCGGGGCAGCAATATTAATTTGTATCAAATATAACATTAAACGGTGGTTCTAATACATTTTTTGATATTATTAAACAGAGTACATACATTATATGGTATTTCTTTCAAAAATTAATGTACTATATGAACTTTTTTTTTTTCAAATATTTCTTAAGTTTCTTTCATGAGTGCTGAAAAGCAACCATGCGTGTAAGAAATTGTGTGCTACCTAAAATTTCACCTCTGGAAACTTTATCCCCATAAAGGACTTCACCACAATTTTTTTCTGGATATACTGAGTCGCTGAGCAAGCAACGAATTAACATCGTGTTTGGTTGTTGCGCTTTGTTTCTTGAATGCAAAAATGCCTTGCGAGAAATATTACATGCTTGAAAATGCTTTTGGTGACATTCAAAGACATTTTGATTCTTTTCATAAGGAAATATTTTGATGAAGAAGAAATACGACTTTTTATTGAAAAAAAGTTAATTTTTTTTTCCAAGGAATTAAAGGGTGGTTGTTAAAGGGTATATGTATGCGATTAAAAGACATTTTTAATCATTTCATAATGATATGGAAAATTTTGATGAACACTAATTTCAATTTTTTATTTAAATTTTCAATATTTGGCGTTGATGAATCCAAATGAATTTTTAAATTTTTTATTTGAGTTTTACTTCAATATTTTCATAACTCAAAAAACTATAAACTCGTGAAAACCAGCTTTAAAGTTTTGAGTTTACATATACTCCCGAGGGAAAAATTAATACATATCCAGCTTTGTCATGAGTTTCATTTTCTCCAAGCCGGTTCACTTTTCACTTTTTGTTTCCGTGAATTTACTATGCGCGGATGAACATTTTTCGGGTGATTTTTTTTTTTCGGGCGAAAGTCAGGATAAGGTTGATTTTGTTCTAGTGAGCTACTAGTAATCCATAAAATTTTTACACATCATAAGAAACAGCTAATGTACATTCTTGCATACTTAACCCGATTTTTGCTTTATTGGGATTACTAGCAGACCCGGCGAACTTCGTCCCGCCCAAAATTTTTATATATTTTATGGAAACTTTTTGGTCCAACATTTACACCAACAATTCACGTTTACGATTTTCATTGGCACATTTGTCTGCTAAGATTAAGGTTTGGTGGTCATTTTCCGCTTTAAATAACCTAAGGAAAGTGTTATATCCGTTCTTGAAATTCTCCAGTTGTGCGGCATTTCATAGCACGGTTATTCGCAAAGCGAAATAAATTTTTTCCTCTTCACTCCCTGGCGGCAAAAATACCCGGTTCTATAGTGAATGTCCTAGAAGCTTTACAGTATAGTAGGTGGCAATTTCAAAATGGGTGCGAATCATTGTTCTACAGAAATGCAATATACATATTAGGGCGGGTCGAAAATCGAATTTTATCCAAATCCCTTGGTAATAGTTAAAATATATTGTATCTTGAAGTCATCAACAAGCCTGAAAAATATTAGTATTTTATTTTAATTATAAGAGCCCTCGCATCGACCGCCAATTCACCCACAGCTCACTAGTCGAATAAGACCAATTCTTGTTAAAAATTCTGGGTTCAGCAAAAAGGTTTGGTGCATATTGTTAGATAATGAATCCGTTAACGCAAAAGATAAAGTCAAATATCATTACTCGCAGCCCTTTAGCTTATCGTCAATCTCAAAGTTATCTTTTTTCAATAAGTTTTTAATTGTTATCTTTATAATCGCACTGGCCTATTATCAAAAGATGTAAAGAACAGCATTAATATTGCTGGCGTGCATTTAGGTCGCTGGTTCTAAATATTCCAATCATTTTTTAATATTAGCTATAGTTTGCGAATTTTTGCAAATTTAGGAACAATTTCGGTAGTTCTAATAGAAAATCCATTATTTTGCATCATCGTGGAAAAATTTTGTTTATGCAAGTGATTATGGGAACACTGAATAGGCACAACTTCTAGAAACACTCATTAGTTTACTTATGTTTATGCATACAATATAAAAATTGCAAATATAGGAAAATTAAACAAAAAATTGTTCAAAATTTTATTTGTTTAAAATAATTTATTTATAATCTGAACGATTTTCATCATATTATTATCATAAATCAGTAACAGTAAGTCTCGCCTTCAATTTGGTAATTACTACGTACCGATCGAGCAACATTTACCAAAGTTATATCGAAAAACTTAAGTGGATCTCCAGTTTTTTTCTAAAAAAAATGTATCTCAAATTGTATAAAAAACGTTTAGATAAAAGAGCCGGATTACAGAAAAGTGTGCCGGGAGAGACTTTTTTCATTCGAGCTTAATGCAAAGCACTATCGTCCAATTGGAAAGTCCTCAAAAGGATTTCCCAGGATATGTTAGAGACTTTTTACATAATGCAATTAACTAAAATAGTTATGTATATCTAAACACTTATTGCACGTCTCCTACTTTCATATAACGGCAAATTTAGAAACCGCGAAAAATGTGATTGTTCGTTTACTAATAAACCGCACCCATTTTCCATACGGCATAAATGGACTTAAAATGGGCGTTTCTCACAGTAATTGTATTATGTTAATGTATGCAAATAATTATATGCTTGAAACTACTATTAACGTATCAAACGATTCCTAATCTTTGACAATACTTGTTTGATTTCATTCACCAGGATCTTGAAAACTGACCAACTCGGCGTGACCAAGTCCATGGTCCTTTTAATATTACATAAACATCCGAAAACATTAAAACGTTTGCAAATAAATATCGTCTCACCTTTTTGTATTTTTCACTTGGTTGCTGAAGTAATAAAGAGTTGAATATTCATGAGGGAAAATTATATTTTTTGTAAGTTTTATCTTAATATCTTAAAAACTTTAAGACTTATTGAAAAATGATAAATGAACGTGAGGTACTAAATTTAATAACGCTTAATTTAATATGCCGTCCTGCTTATAATAATTAACGCATTACATAGATATTACCAGCCGAAGTTTCATTTTCAAAATTCGTACACTTTGGTTCAATTGCGCGGGCTAAAGATAAGTATTAAATTAATCTTTCGTGGCAATTGGCTAAGGCCTAAGACATCATAATATTACTATTACAATACGGTCAAATGCCTTTTATTTTCCCCCATACAAAATCGACCCAGCCTAATACATATACTTATTTCAGACGAAATACCTTAAAAGTTTTAACGCATAATAATATTGGAAAATCACATCCATTGGGCCAATTGCAACGCAGGAGCGTTCGATATACTCAATGGTGCTCGACAATAGCTCGACTTCAGCACCACTTGGCAGCACGTTTTTGCACTAGTATTGCATACATATTTAAAACATTAGCCAAATCGGATCATAAATAAGATTTTTAGTAATAACTCAACTACAGCGCCAACTGTCGGATTAAATTGTGAAACTAAACTATCCAGAGACCCACTCAAATACACAAAAAGTTTCGTTAAAATCCGTGCAACCATTTAGGAGGATTTCACTCACAAACACACCTACAGAAGAATAAAAAAATTCATTCAAAGATAGCTAAAGGTCGGTACGTTTGTAGGCCTCACACCCCTTTTCAAATAGCCCAAATTTTCTCCATGAGTATGGGCTTGATTTCAACTATATACATATCTCCATACGAAGTTCCGGTACTGTACCATGAATACTTTCAGAGATATGCAGTATAAAAATTCGATTTATATGGGAGGTTCCACGTCCCCCTTTCCAACAGCTGCCCTCTTTCTTCATGAGTATGCGATTGATTTCGTATATCTCCATACCAAGTTTCAGAACTCTACCATGAACACTTCCAAAGATAGGCAGTATGAAAAATTCGGTTTGTATGGAAGATTCCACGCCCCCTTTTCCAATAGTTCCAATTATTCTCCAAGAGTATGCGATTTATTTCGTACATCTCCATACAAAACTCTAGAACTCTACCAAAAAATGTCCAGAGATAAGCAGTATGAAAAAATCGGTTTGTATGCGAGATGTCACACCCCTTTTTACAATAGCTTAAATTTTTCTTCAAGGGTATGCGATTGATTTCGTATATCTCCATACCAATTTCCAAAACTCTACCATGCACACTTTCAGAGATATGTAGCATGAGAAATTCGGTTTGTATGGGAAGTGCCACGCCCCCTTTATATATAGATTTTTTTCAGCCTAAAGCCATCCTTGGGACATGTGCGGCAGGTGGCAGTTTCAAAAAAAATCGGTTCAGCCGCTCTCGAGCCTTGCGAAAACTAACAAACGGCTATCTAAATATATATTAGTTGAGACTTATTATATATTATAATTATATTTTGACAGTATCCGTTGTTTCTGATTGGCGCAAAAAAATCTTGCCTAGTGACGAATTCGCCCCTTAATATGGTCGTTACTTAAATCTATTTATATTCGAAATTGCATGAAAATTGGAAAACAGGAATCTATAAGCTTATCCAGGCAAAAAGCTACCTACGTACCGAATTTTAAGCAAATCGGACCATAAATACAATTTCTTCGAACAGATCGGTCCCTGGTCCACTTCTCGGACAAAATGGATCATATATGCTAAAAAGCTACCTACGTACCGAATTTTAAGCAAATCAGACCGTAAATACGATTTTTTCGAATAGATCAGTCCCTGTCCACTTCTCGGAAAAAAATTGACCATATATCCTAATATATGCTAAAAAACTACTTACGTACCGAATTTTAAGCAAATCGGACCATAAATACGATTTTTTGGAATAGATCGGTTTCTGGTCCACTTCTCGGAAAAAATTTATCACATATGCTAATACATGCTAAAAAGCTACCTGCGCACCGAATTTTAAGCAAATCGGACCGTAAATTCGATTTTTTCGAATAGATCGGTCCCTGGACCACTTCCCGAAAAAAATGGGTCATATATGCTAATATATTCTAAAAAGCTACTTACGTACTAAATTTTAAGAAAATCGGACTATAATAAGATTTTTTGGAATAGACCGGTCCCTGGTCCACCTACCCGAAAAAAGTAAAATTTTTTTAGCCTAAAACATGGTTACCGAAAGCTATTTGTATACAAAATTTCATGAAAATCGTACCAGCCGTTCGCGAGATTACCTGTTACAAAAAAAAGGGACTTCTCTTTATATAATTAGTATAGATGATACTTTTATAGTAAATGAGCGATGCACATATATGTACATATGTATGTGTTAAGTATACGTATTTATGTGTTTTTATTGAAGACCGATAAGTTAAACATTTTGTTTCACTTCTCGTAATTTCCTACTGGGTTGCTCATGCGAAGCAGTTCTCTTGTGCGTACCAACACAAACACAGTTTAACTTTTGCCGACCACTGCTCTAATGCTCCCGTCATCGTTAAACTGAGCTCATCTTCTGATCGCTCTCTGTTGCTGAAAGCAGTGGCAAAGAAAAAGAGAAGGCCAATTTCTCTTCGCGACATGGGATATAATGTTGAAGGGAAACTCTTTATACACGAGTGCTTTACAAAGAAAAACCGCGAATTGATGCACTTTGCTCAGAGAACGTAAAGTATAGAGAAGGACCGAAAACTGTGAATGCCACATTTTTCGAGCCAACAAAACTGGCGAAGCGCATTTTAAGAGCGACAAATATTTGGAACACTTAACAGCGAAAGCAAAATACAAAGCAGAAAAGAAGAATGTTAACAGAGCTAAATCTTACGAGAGCATTTGGAATGTTAATTAAATATGAATATAGATGATTTTTGAGATATTTTGGGAAAATTTGCAAATAGAAAACCCAAGTAAAAGAAATTAATTTTTTTTTCAATGACTTGTACAAGTAACATGAAATTAAATCGAAAATAGTATATAACATTCCCGATTTTTGTGATATTTTAATAATAATTGCAAATAGAAAAGTCTCATGTGTTTTTGTTTTTTGTGTGAAAATATTTTTTTGATAAAAAAAATCCTTTTCCCCGGTGATTTCCACAAATACCGTGAAAATAAATCGAAGATGTTATATAGCATTTTTCGATTTTTGTAATATTTTGTTAGATTTTCAATTATAAAACTTTATTGGTGTTAGATTTTTTTTGTAAATAGATTTCTAGAGGAAAAAAATAATTTCTTTTCGGTGATTTGTACAAATAACGTTAAAATAAATCGAAAATATTATATAACATTTTCCAGTTTTTGTGTTATTTCCAAGTAAAAAACTGTATTATTTTCCTTTTTTTAGAGATCTCACAAAACTAAGTCGAAAGTCTGTATGAATATTTTCCATATTTTCGATATTTATGGAAATAATTCAGTTTTTAATTGTTTTCGACTTGGAAAATTTTTAAAAGATACGAAAACCTCCGATTTTCCCAGCAATTAGTAAAAATCTCGCTAATCTAAGCCGAAAGTATTTAAGAAATTTTTCAATATTTTCAATATTTATGGAAATAATGCAGTTTTCATATCTTTTCTAGTGCAAGAAGTTGCCATTGGATGGGTGGCAGCTTCGCTACTTGTGTACATATTTGTCGCCCACATTGTCATTTACATATCTAATTAATTAATAAACCAAAATTTATAAAGCAAATATTTGTAAACTGCAATTCATTGATATTACCTATTTCTGCTACCAAATTTTTCATGTATCTAAAACAGTGCCCGCCAAAAAGAGAAGTCCTAAAATGAGAATGTATTAGTTATGAAACAAAAAAATGAGAATGTGTTGGTGGTAATGCACGGAAAAATATTTCTGTGTTGTATTACTTACTAGCAGACCCGGCGAACTTCGTCCCGCCAAAAATTTTTATATATTTTATTGAAACTTTTTGGTCCAACATTTTCATCAATAATTCACGTTTACGATTTTCATTGGCACATTCGTCTGCTAAGATTGGTCATTTGCCGCTTTAAATAACCTAAGGAAAGTGTTATATCCGTGAAGAAGTTCTTGAAATTCTCCAGTTGTGCGGCATTTCATAGCACGGTTATTCGCAAAGCGAAATAAATTTTTTCCTCTTCACTCCCTGGCGGCAACAATGACCCGGTTCTATAGTGAATATCCTAGAAGCTTTACAGTATAGTTGGTGGCAATTTCAAAATGGGTGCGAATCATTGTTCTACTGAAATGCAATAAACATATACTTATTTCATACGAAATACCTTAAAAGTTTGAACGCATAATAATATTGGAAAACCACATCCATTGGGCCAATCGCAACGCAAGAGCGTTCGATATACTCAATGGTGCAACAGGTCGATTTAATCTGACCTTCACGCACCACTTGACAGCACGTTTTTGCAATAGTATTGCATACATATTTAAAACATTAGCCAAATGGGATCATAAATAAGATTTTTAGTAATAACTCAACTACAGCGCCAGCTTTCGGATTAAATTGTGAAACTAAACCATCCAGAGACCCACTCAGACACACACAAAAGTTTCGTTAAAATCCGTACAACCATTTAGGAGGATTTCACTTACAAACACACCTATAGAAGAATTATAAATACATTCAAAGATATCTAAAGGTCGGCACGTTTGTAGACCTCACACCCCCTTTTAAAATAGCCCAAATTTTCTCCATGAGTATGGGCTTGATTTCAACTACATTCATATCTCCATACGAAATTCCAGTACTGTACCATGAATACCTTCAGAGATATGCAGTATAAAAATTCGATTTATATGGGAGGTGCCACGCCCCCTTTCCAACAGCTATCCTTTTTCTTCATGAGTGTGCGATTGATTTCGTATATCACCACACCAAGTTCCAGAACTCTACCATGAACACTTCCAAAGATATGCAGTATGAAAAATTCGGTTTGTATGGAAGATGCCACGCCCCCTTTTCCAATAGTTCAAATTTTTCCTCAAGAGTTGGTATCTCCGTACCAAGTTCCAGAACTATACCATGAACACTTCCAGAGATATGCAGTATGAAAAATTCGGTTTGTATGAGAGATGCCACACCCCTTTTTACAATAGCTAAAATTTTTCTCCAAGGGTATGCGATTGATTTCGTATATCTCCATACCTAGTTCCAGAACTCTACCATGTACACTTTCAGAGATATGTAGCATGAGAAATTCGTTTTGTATGGGAGGTGCCACGCCCCCTTTACATATAGACTAAAACTATCCTTGGGACACGTGCGGCAGGTGGCAGATTCAAAAAACTCGGTTCAGCCGCTCTCGAGCCTTGCGAAAACTAAAAAACGGCTTTCAAAATATATATTAGTTGAGATACATATATTATATAATAATAATAATATTATATATTATAATTATATTTTGACAGTATCCGTTGTTTATGATTGGCGCAAAAAAATCTTGCCTAGTGACGAATTCGCCCCTTGATATGGCGGTTGCTCAAAGCTATTTATATTCGAAATTGCATCAAAATTAGAAAAGAGGATTCTATAAGCTTATCCAGGCTAAAAGCTACCTACGTACCGAATTTTAAGCAAATCGGACCGTAAATACGATTTTTTCGAATAGATCGGTACCTGGTCCACTTTTCGGACAAAAATGGATCATATATGCTAAAAAGCTACTTACGTACCAAATTTTAAGCGAATCGGACCGTAATAAGATTTTTTCGAATAGGTCGGTCTCTGCTCCACCTACCCGAAAAAAGTAAATTTTTTATCCTAAAACATGGTGGTTACTGAAAGCTAGTTATATACAAAATTTCATGAAAATCGGACCAGCCGTTCGCGAGATTACCTGTTACAAAAAAAGGGACTTATCTTTATATAATTAGTATAGAATAGATTATAAAAAATTTGGTATGGTTTTTTGCCATGTTTTTCATTGTGCGCTATTTTTTAGATCTAAACAACATAGAAACATATAATGAAAGTTAACGGCCCTAAGAAAGGAAAAAGTTGTAAAATTTTTTATGTATTGTACAAAATTATTATTATTTTTTTATAATTTCTGAGCAAAAAAGATAACGTGCTTCGAACACTCTAAATATTAAAAGAAAACTTCGTTGATTTCAAGTAGAAATAAAATAAAAATATATATATCTAATATATATTTATTTTAAAATTAGGTAAAACTTGACATTTAAGAACAATTTAAAATAACGATTAAACCAAAAGATAAATAACAAAACATTGTATGTTTTAATTGAGGACGAGTCTGGTATTAAAAAAAAAATACATAATTCACAAAGTTCTTTTAATATGAAGAAAAAGCACGACTTGGTACCATATGCATACCTATTTCTAAGGGTATATGTATGAAAAATTGTGTTATAAAATTTTTGAATGAATATTCATTCATTCTGCTGAGTGTACCTACTTTATTCAACAATAACGCGTCATCAACCTAGGGCTGCGACATCGACATCGATGTTTGTAAAACATCGATGTTTTGAGACAACATCGAGTGTTTTGAACATCGATTTTTGCTACCCGATGTTTTATCGACATCGATTTTTTTGCTTCGATGTTTTTCTTCGATGTTCGGCTTATTTACAACCAACTTCCAGCAATTGACCAACTGGTTCGCCGATAAATCAATGCGTGTGTAGGGCCTTTGGGTCATCAAATTTGAAATTTGTACTTCCTTTTCAACTAGCCTTTGTTTTAAGACTTCTATCTCTTCCTTATATTTGCGCTTCCTAGGAGACTCTTCGCTAAGATGTCCCTCTGTTTGTGTCCCTTGGCTAACTACCCCAAACGTTGAATTTCCTAAAGAAGAACAAGTTGGATGTTCACGAAAAGGGTGTAGAAGAGCCTCCTCTTCTCCCATTCGGGTTGAAAAAACTACTGGGGTGACTTGTTCACTTATATCTGATTGGGACAAGCTTTCTAACACTAATCCTACTGTGGGTGCGCGCAAATTCATATCGGGGATAGCCCCTTTTGATAGTTTTCTGACATTCCGATATTTCGGAGAAAAATGCTTCTGGCACGCATACAGCTCCTTGGCCTTTGTGTTAACGTCCACTCCAAGGAGCCTCATCCATTCCAAGCCCCTATTAAATAATTAAAAGCAGTTAGTCTCTTGATCTTAATTATATATGTCTATAAAAATTTGTGAAATGAAAATAATAAAAATTATAAAAAATGCAAATAAATAAAATAAAATAAATAAAAAATATGAAATGAAATAAAAATATTGATATGCCAAATGCCAAACTCTAATGTCGAATTTCCACAAGGCATTGAAATGAAAAAAAATTGGAGGCATTTAAAAATGCCACGTGGAAATTAATTTAATTACTACTATTTCAACTTTGTCACTACAATTTTCGGCAATTAATGGCTAGTGGAAATTCAGCAAAAAGCTAAGAAATAAATTTGGATTTGAAAAAAAACCATTATTTAAATAAAAACAAATGATACTTTAAATAAAAATAATTACGATTTAAATAACCAAACTATGATTTAAATAAAAATGTGATGAGCGAAACAATATACCGATACCATTTGAAAAAAATTCTTTACCAACCTTTTCTTTTATAAATCGTTGTTGCCAACGTTCTGATACTCGTTAAAGTATTTTAATGTTTTTAACACTTTATTGAATACATTCTTAACCTTGGTAACATTAGTTTAGTTAACTATTATTAGTACATAATTATGTTTATTTTCTTACTAATTGTAGTTTGTTATGTAATTTTATGTTTAACGTCTTATGGCATTATTCATAAAAAATTAAGTTTCTTTAAAATATGTTTATAAATTGAAAAATACATGAAAACGTCAATTTATAAAACTCTTTAAACCTACTTTATTTTTTTGTGAATAAGGCCATAAGCCTAATTACTAGAAGGTAGCTGAAAACCTAAGTACATGCATACATGCATGTATATGAAAATACCGATTTTATACTTAAACACTGTAACTTAAAAAAAACTTAAATCTACGACTTATTACTAGTAAGCAGCTGAAAACCGAAGTACATAATAATATATTTTGCTGCTTTTACACTAAATTTAACTCCACGCATACTAATTAAAATTAATTAGATACAAAGAGGAATTAACAGCACGTACCATCTTAGCTATCTTATTAAAAGGTTAAAGCTATTAAAAATACAATAAAGGCGCGATGTTAAAATTATTAATTAAATATAGGTCCACGAAACCGGTTTGATGTGAAAATTTTCGATCATTTACTTCCCGTATCATTCTTGGTCAATAAGCCTGCCGATGATTAAAGTTTTCACAAATAAAAAAAACATTGAAACGCAATGTGTGCTACATTATAGCAGATTTGCTATACCATATACACACTACAATGAAATTATGGTCAAACTTTATTAACTGGATAAGCGATAAAACTGCAAGACTAGTCCGTCTGGCTGGATTTTAACATATCAAATGTACAAGTAAATGCGAGAGTACCCTATATCTCTTTAAAGTACAAAAACTAAATCCAGACGATGGCTATCGCTTATCCAGCATTCAGTTTAACTAATTTTAATAAAAAATAAAATTAAATAAACATCATACCTTGATACATCCGAGGCCAAAGGAAACTTTTAGAGGGAGCTTACTTCTGCACATCTGCATACACATCTTTTCGGCATTTTTTCTACAAATACGTACATATGTATGTAAATACACAATAATTAAAAAAGTGAACGCAATAATAAATTTACATATTGTACTTACTTGTTGGTTGTTTGTTGTTTGGCCAGAAATTTCCAAATCTCCACGAGGCCGATATTTGTAAAACCTCTTCTAGCACACGACTCATGTGTATTGCAAATACAAAATGTCTAAATCTTATTTAAAAAGAAAGTCAATATTTCGCTAATGCAAGATTTACATATATATTATTTCACAAAACTCAATATTTTACGAAAACTTCGAAAATTTTCTGGAAAAAACACTATGCGCGCACAAATTTGCATAATTATTTGATATTCAGCTACAACCCAGAGTTGCATTTGCTGCTTCTGTAAATATTTTAGGAAGTGTTCCAAAATTCGCTCCGAGCGCGTTCACTGTTGATCTATTGATTTAAATAGTTGTTTGTCAAGCATTTATTACTTTAGTTTGATCGGAGTTAAAATATTCTTCAGTAATAAATCATATTATATCAAAACATAAGCTTATAATAGAAATTATTTACTCTTTATATGCATAATATTTTACACCATGTACCAAAACTCGCCCTAAGCGCGTTCACTATTGAAGTTTTGATTTGAATATTGTTTGTCAAGCATTCAGTAGTGAAGTTTGATCAGAATTTATATATTCTTCAGTAATTAATCATCCTACATTAAAATATAAACGTAAAATATGGGAGAAAGTTAGAAATTATTTAGTCTTAATAAGCATAATATTTTTTTCGTGTTCCAAAACTCGCTCCGAGTGCGTCCATTTGATTTAATTAATTGTTTGACAAGCATTCAGTACTATAGTTTGATCGGAGTATATATATTTTTCAGTAATTGATTACTTTGTATTAAAATATAAACCAATAGTAGGGTAGAAATTGTGAAATTATTTAGTTTTACAGTGCATAGTCTGCCAGAGACAATTGAAGAAAACTGCAACTACTCGTGAAAACATACATTTAAAGCAATGTAGATGAAAGTAATAACTATTGTTATTAAAATTACCAATATATAAAACATTTTACACCAGGTATTTGAAAAAAAATCGGAATATATTTTTGCATATAACATAATTTCCATTGAACGCATAAAGTACATATTTAATTACAAATATTTTTAAGATCACTTCGAATTGTAAAAATAGCGCTAATTAGTTGTATTGAAGTATAAAACATTTTGTTACGGTCATATTTACTTATAAAGCGCACAACAATATTTCTCTCGCCATTTAACCGATGTTAAAATTTTTCACCACATTATTTTGCTGCACAGCACCCTGAATACGGCAAAACGGTTGCTCGCAACCCTCAAGTCCTTTATGGGGACCAAATTAACAGCCACAACAACAATAACCTTTCTACTGGTATACTGTGCTATTGTTTGCATGCAACTAAATAAAATTTGTTGCTCTTCTACTCTTTCTGTTGACGTTCGGATTGTGTACGTGTAAGAAGCCGATTGTGTACATGTGAAAGGCCGTTTCCCAGGAAAGTGTTTGGCTGGCACTGATCTAAAAAGACGATTGTTCTGCTTTCGTCTTCCCCTCGCCGCTTCCATGAAAATATGAAATATTTAGATTTTCGCATAACTTTGCATTGAATATGGCAATACTTGTACATTTTGTATGGAGAATAATATTAATTAATTTAAAATTCCGCATGTAACTATGTTCTCGACGATACATGTAACTTTCATCAAGATTAACCATAAAAATTGTGCTTCATTAACAGTTGGTACCAGCTGAACCCAAAAAAAACTATGTCCGCTAAAATGGGTTAAACACAAACTGGAATTGACATTTTTTACACGCATACATGCATACATTCATATACACATGTACAGTGGAGTACCACTAGCTTGGACATTGCATTGCTTGTACTTTGATGTGTTTGAATCTTTTTTGGTACTGAAGATTTGCTTACGGTTGAAAAATATTAAAAATCGTCCGTGCATATATGTAAATATATTTTTATAAACGATTTGAAGTATAGAAAATTTTAATATTAAAAAATAAATAAAATAATTTTTTTGCATATATATAAATTTTGTTCAAGGCACATTGACCCACCTGTACAAAAATTGTGGCGCGTCATGGACAACAATTTTACAATTTCGGACCGATAAATATGAAAACGAGCTAAGTTGCCACGTTACTTCTGTGAACTTCCGATAAAACCACATATTTTAGTGATTTTAGAAGTTTTGATTTTATTTAAAAAAATCTATGTATTTTCCTGCAGAAAACGTACATTTTAATTTAATGTTTATTAAAATTACATCTCAAAAAGTAGTTAATGATTGAAATATTGATATGGAACATAGAAATAGATTGTTTTGCCAAAAATTACCAAAAATTTCCAAAATTCGAGATAACTTATTTTACTGGATATGGAGAAATAGTTGCCACTTTTCACTTGGCTGGCCGAGATTTCTTCATTTTAAGATTTTAGAATTTTTGTGTTGGATTGAAAAAGTTGAGCTTGTAGGTGATGAATTTGCGCGGAGATGTGCTGCGGTTATTTTTATGAATGAATTTACTTGGCCTTGAGAAATACGCGCATGCGTTTATGAAAGAAATAGTTATTGTTGTATTTGAGTATGCGTGTAATTATGTGCATATGTACCCTGCAGTAAATCGCGCTAGTTCAAGACTAGCGCAGAACTAGCTCTTTAGGAGGCGGTACTGGTTCTCGATCTATCCCAACGCAATGCTTTCAACCCTTTTTACATGGCGATGTCCTACGAAGTGGAAATTGCCCCCCTCTGCAGAACTCTCGAACTAGTTCTAAACTGGTTCCATTTAGGACAGGGCAGTAAGTTTTTTTTATGGGAAAAAATTTTAAAACTCGATTATTGGATTATTCTTCTATTCTGAACTGGTTCCATTTTGGACAGATCTGCGATAATAAGTTTTTTATTTAAAAAATTTTGATTATTCGGTTTTTTGATATTTTTTGTTTTTTCTGTTCTTTTACAGATTGCATTTTATTAAATTTTTATTTATTTTTTTTTTATTTTGTTTATATTAAATTTGATCCCTTTCTCCTCAATTTTTAAGCGGCACTCAACAATTTAAATTTCTTAAATCTGAAAATCACAACTGCCTCCACCGCGATTTGAACTCGTGACCAACGATGTTAGAGTCGGAGGTCTTCCCGCTGAGCTACTTTCGTATTGTACGAAAAGTGAGAATTTGTGCATTTACTTCTCAACAGAGCGCAACTAACACACAGAGAGTTTCAACTGCCCGCATATGCAGCCGTTTTGCACTAGTTCTGAAATGTGTAGGGCGGAACTAGCGCTTTAAGAGACTGTCTCTAAATTTTACTGCAGGGTATGTATGCTGCCGTGAGTACATACATATATATGTATGCATGTAAAAACGTTATCAGCTAATGGAGTACGTATGTACATACGTATGCATGGGGAAATGCATTTTCATTTGACTCCAAAACTATTGGGGCATATTCGTAGACCAAATAAAGTCGACTCGTAAGTTAAAGTTAGTCCCAAATAAGAAGAAAGTTAGTTGCATCTTTTTTTTCACTGTAAAAACTGTAACTAACTTTAGTGTCGACTTTATTTTTACTATGAAAACAGTGAAAAATGATAATGCAACATATTTTCTCAATATAAATAACTTCGACAAAAACAACTTTGAAGTTAACACGTGCAGTGCAATCAATGCATTTGTACTTTTTTTGTGAATGTATCCATCTTTGAAGTGGATTTGTGAGAAAACTAAGGCAGCTAGAAAACTGCAGTTTGTTGAATTGAGAATAGCATACCTATTAACTACCATTAGAATCGTTAAAAATATAAAAACCGATTTTCTTCGCTTTTAATGCCGACATCAAATCACCAAACAGTGAGCATTTGCGTTTTTTAGTCAATGTGTCCATCTTCAAAGTGAATTTGGGGAAAAACTAAGGCAGCTAGAAAACTGCGGTTTGTTGCGTTGAAAATAGCGTAGCATCTACCATATGAATCGGTAAAAAAGTAAAAGTCGATTTTTTCAACCCAAATGCCGACGGCAAATCACCAACAAATTTGCCAATAGCATACTACATATTTGCATAACTTTCAAATTTTAGATTCACAAAATTGTATCTCTCGCATACATATGCATGTACACAATATGTATGTACATATTACATATTTCGACCTATGCATGCATTTATTTTAAATAATTAACCAATTTAAAGAACAATAAAAGCGTTGTAAAAACGTAAAAAACCATCAGCATTTCGCTGTCTAACAAGAAAACATGCATTTGCTTTGATGAGACAATTTCTGTTAAATTTATTTTGCCTCTGGCTGGGCTCTGTTAAAATTCAATTGTCTCTGGCTTGCCGCTCTTAAAATGCGCTTCGCCAGTTTTGTTGGTATTTGACAGTTTCCACGCTGATTCGTTCTTGGACCTTCTCTATAAATTTACGTTCTCTGCTTTGCTACTCAGCTAAGCAAAGACGGTTAACATCTGCATTCTCGATTCGTGGCCATGTATTTGTTAGAGCTCAACCGAAAACAAATGCAATCAAAGTGACAGACGTGAAAAGCATAGAAAGTATTGCAGCTCTTAGCAAATAAGTGCAGAAACATTGTAGCCCTGCTATGGTTTTATGTGATGCTGTTATTTGTATGTTTAAGTTAAGGCTTATCTCCAGGGAACGGATTTTTAGGATTTATAAAAAAGGCAAAATAAAGTAACGAAATAGGCTGGAAAAGGCAAAATAAAATAGCGAAAAAGGCAGGAAAAGGCACTAGGTGTTGCAAAAAAGG
Source organism: Rhagoletis pomonella (assembly GCF_013731165.1). NCBI lineage: Eukaryota > Metazoa > Arthropoda > Insecta > Diptera > Tephritidae > Rhagoletis > Rhagoletis pomonella. Next base: position 3,630 of record NW_023458839.1, on the reverse strand, counting down.
CAAAAAAGGCAAAACAAAATAGCGAAAAAGGCAGGAAAAGACAAAAAAAGGTATTGCAAAAAAAGCAAAATAAGGCACTAAAAAAAGACAGAAATACGAAGAACAATCAAAAAATATATTTTTTTTAGAAATGTTTATATTACAAGTAAAAAGAGAAAAACTATGAACTAGTTTCATTATATGAAAAATTTGTACTTTGAATCTTTGACTATTTTATCCTTTCGAGTTTCTAACTCATAAAACTTTAATCTGTATAGTTGTAGTAACATTGAACCACAAGATGCATTTTGAAGTTTTCTGGCAGCATTTTCATTCGATTTTCGCGAAGAAAAGCCTTGAATGTACTAAATGTGCGCTCGACGTAAGTTGATACAAGTGGAGCTCAATTTAAATATGGAACGTTTGAAACGTTCATATTATCAGGAATAAGGGCGTTTTCTTCGCCCTTTTCAATTTTATCCACACCCCTTATTGTCTTCAAGCCTACGTTAGCTGAGAAAACGGCTTTGAATTTTTTCAACACCAATTTGGCAAGAGGTCCCTGCGCCGCATGGGCATGTGTATATTTTTTAATCTTAAAAAAAAAAAAAAATTTTAAATGCTATAATCACTTTTTTAAAGGTAGAAAAGGCAAAAAAAGGCAAACATCTTAAAAAAGGCAAAAAAAAGGCAAATATCTTAAAAAGGCAAAAAAAAGGCAAATATCTTAAAAAAGGCAACATCAAATGTGTATATATGGAATCAGGGAAAGCTAAATCGTGGACATTCTTAATCGAATATACTCTATCTCTTTAGCAGAAAAAAAGGCAATTTCCATAAAATCCGTTCCCTGCTTATCTCTTATATCTTGTTATTGCTAAGCGAACTTCTAATAAGGACTTTAAACGAATCAATCACGGTGAGATGAATAAGCAGGCAGCCTTGCTTGACTGGAATGTGTGTTGGTCTCTTACGACAGTTGACGAAAAGCTACAATATTTCAACCATCTAATTCGCCAATTATTTGAAAATGTTGTCCCTGCAAGGAGGGTAAAAGTACAAAGTAGGAGGAAGCCGTGGTTCACTCATCAGATCTTGTCGTTGACTAAAGAGCGCGCTAAAGCATATAAACTTTGGAAAAGACATTCGTGCATTGAGTTTTGGGAAAAATACAGATTAATTAGAAATAAAGTGACGGCGTGCACTCGTGATGCTAAACGAGCTTACTTACAGTACAAACTCAACGCGAACCTGCCGTCTAAAGTCCTGTGGAAGAATCTTAAGTCATTTGGCATTTCAGGGGAAAACAAGTTTACAAGTAATTTGGATTCAGAGATTTTAAATACGAATTTTCTCCTATCAAGCTGTCCACCATCAACACCTAATCTGAACACAAAAATCTCCTATTTTTATGGATGATAATGCCTTCCAATTTCAGTCTGCAACGGAGGCGGATTTGGTTGAGTGTATTTACGCCTTTAAATCAAATGCTATAGGTGTTGATGGCATTAGTCTAAAATTTGTTTAAATGATTATACCCTTTGTGATTCCGTCACTAACTTTTGCCTTACCTCATACACCTTTCCCTCACTTTGTAAAATAGCAAATGTAGTACCCGTTCCTAAAACAAAATTTCCGAACTCCCCCGAACACTTTAGACCGATAAGTATTTTACCTGCTCTCTCTAAAGTGTTTGAAAAATTCTTGTCACGGCAAATTAACGGCCACTTAAATAAAAATAGTCTACTAAGTGATTTTCAGTCGGGATTTAGAAGCCAGCACAGTGGCTCCACAGCAATGCTGAAAGTATTAGAAGACATACGTCCAGCCTTTGATAAAAATCAGTTAACAATATTAGTATTGCTTGATTTCTCAAAAGCATTTGATACTATAGACCACTATAAGTTATTGGAAAAGCTAGGTAATCTCTTTAAGTTCGGGTCGTTTTCTTTGCAATTATTGGAGAGCTATTTGACAAGTAGGCTACAGCAGGTTCAATGTTATGAAAATTATTCAAGCTTAAAGCCCGTAATATCTGGTGTGCCGCAGGGTTCCATTCTGGGTCCCATATTGTTCTGCACATTCGTAAACGTTATAGTGGAGTGTTGCCAAAGTTCATCCATTCATCTCTATGCAGATGACACTCAAATATATTTGTAAAGGCCGATTGGTCTTGTTGAAGATCTGATTGCCAGACTTAATGAAGATCTCTCTCGAATTTCCAAGTAGGCAAAAATTAATAACCTCAAGCTGAATGCATCAAAGACGAAGGCAATATCACTGCCGGCTAAACATATTGACCTCACCGGTACTTCTCCGCTAACGCTTGATGGAACAGATATTAAATATGAAGATAGTGTAACAAACTTAGGATTCAGAATAAACTCAATGTTAACGTGCGTTGACCACACCAAGTACTTAGTTAACAAAATTTACAACATTCTTAGAAAGCTATATCAAATGCCTTCCAGTTACCTCAACAGACTAAATTAAAAATCGTTAAGGCACTGGTCCTTCCGCACTAGTCATATGCAGAACTTATATACTGAAACCTTGACGCTGCATCACATCAGAAGTTGCAAGTTGTTTTAACCCAAATTGACCCCGTGTTGCCATATGGCAACGAAAAATACATTATGTTTAAGAGGGTGTAAAACGAAAACCGCTTACTTCAAAATGCTAATATGTACGTTAACTTATTCCTAAAAGGTGTATCTTTCGAAACGTTTACGCGTCCGTCAGATCCATGCTGTCTGTCGAGTGTAATACAAGTGTGTGTTTTAAACAAAATTAGAAGTGGCAGAAAACCATCAAAATGGCATATATGAAGAAGTAAGCATGAATTTATAAAAAGCGTTTTTTTATTTACAAAATTTAACAGCGACAAAATATTAGTTAAAACATTAGTGACTCTATTGGTAACAAGCAACAATAAAAAAAACAATCGTGCATGCTATATAATTTAAGTATTTTTTAAGTCCGTTGCCATATGGTAACACGGGGCGTAATGTGTACTGTTACTTTTTTTTACCAAGTTTTAATATATTTTCTAGCCCAAATTGACCCCGCGTTGCCATATGGCAATGCAAAATACCATCATGTATGAGACGGTGTAAACAAAAATCGTTTGTATGTATTTTAGCAGTTTTGCAGGTGGTTAACTCATTCCATCTAGCTCTGAACTGCGTAATCATATTATCGTATATTTCATTGTACAAGTGTTGAAGTGGTATACAAATGTAGTTTGTCTGTTCCAGGGAAGACTGGTGGCGTTTTTTGCATTCTCATATATTTCATTACCCCAGATTCCCTTGTGACCGGGCACCCAATATATATTTGCAGGCTTCTGTCAGTGTCTACCTTGTCAATGGCTTCCCGGCTGGGAAGGACGTTTATGGATGAAATAATATATGAGGAAACTGCCTTAATTGCCGCCTGGAATAGGTTTAATTTAACATTGACTGTCGTTTCGGTGAAGGCTAGCTCTGCAGTTATCATCATTGCGAAAACCTCTGCTTGAGATATACTACAATGGTCTTAGCCTTATTGTCCGCCTGACTTTCAGCTCCCGGCAGTAAAACCTGGCACCCACTCCCGTAACTATTTTAGAGCCGTTCGGTTTCATTCCCTTGCGCCATTCCTCCTCCTCAA